>NW_009939924.1:9609-31395 GCF_000696875.1 Nestor notabilis
AGAAAAGACATAAACTAGGCCTAGAATCCATCTCAGCTGTGGCTGTCTCCATTTCTCAGCATTCAGCCCATTAACACAGAATGTGTCAGAGCAGCGAGGGCTGGTGGCTCTGAAAGCAACGAGCGGCTGGGACTGCCAGTTACTGAAAAAAAACCATCAAAAATTAACACAAACCCCCACCAACATCATGATAAAAGAAATAATTATTAGGGAAAAAAAAGCCTTTCACCTTTAAGACTTCACATTTACTTTCACAGAGCTGTACCACACCACCAGAGCTGCAGCGCTGGGCACTCTGGATTTTCCAAAGGGCTTGTGCTCATGCCCAGAGTCCTTTTCTAAAGGAACTGTGTCACCTCATAGGTGGAGGTGACTCCAAACCTCTATACTTACCTTTGACTTCCAGTGTCTTCAGTGAAATCTCCATTCTAGGTCTCCTCTCATGGTCCCTATCATGATGTCAGGAGATTACTAAGCTGAAGGACGAGCTGGGGTCAGCAAGAGGCGTCTCTCAGTCTGATCCGTTGAGATTTTGTGTAAATCACCAACAGAAGGAACCAGACCATTGTCAGCTGGACTTTGTAACGATGTGTCCCTCTTTCCTGGCAGAGCTTTCCTTGGTGGCTACATTAATTGTTAATTAACTAGAGAGAGAGAGGAATGTTTGAACATGTTAAAAACCCTCCTGAAATATACTGACAAGTTTCGGTGTTTCTGTGGAAACAGAAAGTTCACTGAGCATTTCTGCTTATTCTGCCTGGTGAAAGGTGAGAGAGAAACTGAACTTCAGAGACAAGTAAGAAGGGAGACTAAAGTGTTCACTCACAGACACAAAGGACTTGCCTGGCCCATTTACCTTAAAGCATAAGCAAAGTAGCTCATGAGAGGGATTTACAAAATAATAACTGGAGAAGAAAAATAAAAACCCAACCACCTCCCCCTTAAGGCCCTTTCTTGTCTCATTCCCCCTTTACTCAGTTCACCAAATTCAGAAAAGCTGTAAACTCACCACTTGGTGATCTCTTTAGGACTGACGGAGCCCTGTGCTCCTCACAGTGCATGCCAAGGTTAGCAGTGCGGGGTAAGCCCAAGTGTGAATTTTGTTCCCTGCCTGTGCGTGCCCCACATTTCCTCTCCCTTTCTGTAAATATATACAGGGGAAAAAAACTTTCTAGCTCTTTAAAAATTAGTTACATCTGAACTACCAACAGAAAGAACCAGGATGCAAACAAGGATGCAGACATCTTTCTTTGCACTGCTGTAGGACCTAGGAAGCCCTCTCTGGTTGTGGAGGGGTTCAGCACATGCGATGCTTCTGTAGAAAACAACCTATGCAAAACATTAAGTTATATTAACTCTCAGATACAACATACAAGGTGCTCAGCTTCACACAGTGATCCAAAAACATGGCTGCAAAAATGGTGTTTTTAATGACTAAGAAACTTTCGTAACTCAGTAGCTGTGCAAACACACGCTTTTACTCTGCCACCTGCATTCAACCTCAGGATCTGAAGATCAAGTCTCCTCAGCAGTTACAAACCAACCCTCTTTGAGGCTGGTAAGCGAAATAGAAACTATTCCCTCCCCTACTCCCAACTGTTGAAAGAATTAAAACAATTGTGCTACTAAACAATGCAGGCAGGACTGGTTGGACTTCCGAGTAAGCTGTACTTGAAAGCAGCAAAGAACATCTTGTAACTGAAAAGTAAGTAGGGTTTTTTGGTTGTTTTTTTTTCCCTTTAACCTCCACCTACTCATTCCGGCACCAACTGGCTGCCCCTTACCTTGCTTTCCATTTCCTTGCCTTTGCCCCATGACAGAGTATGACGCTACCCTCTAAAAGACAAGACATACATTCACTGTGTTTGTGTCAAACAGGTTCACATAACCAGTTTTGTATTACTGCAAGCAATGGTAACCATTTTGCTACAACTACTTTCCAGTGTTTCCGGGGTTTGAGGGTGTTCCTATGTGTTCAAAAAGTTATCATTTTATTCAGTGGTATCAATTAACAAATCAGATGTAAACCACTTTATCTAGCTGCTTACTTACTTCTTTTATTCTGCAGAATTGGATAGACTTTTCTCTATACATACACTACGACGAATCAATTTGCTTTCTGACCTCGCTTGTTCGCTTTTTACTTGGTTACAACGTGCTTGCAAACCCAAAGTAGGGACCATAGGAAGTAAGTAATCACCTGGAACACAATCTACTCTTCCTTAAATCTGAAAAGCTGACTTCTGGCACTAAAAGCATGACTACAGACAAAGTCCAGAAATATAAAGGATACTTCCTCCAATTCACTACTATCCACATTTTCTTACGCACAATTGTGTTTTAGTTGACGCAAAATGGGTGTTTTCATCCTTCCTAATATGCTTATCTGAGTTACTCTCACATCTGAGGGCGGCCGAGACATGTGAACTTTAACTTCTTTTTTCTTTACGCTCCCCCAAAGGAAAGAGAATGTCAGAATCTGGTAAATAAATGTTCACAGTAGTAGACCACAGCTATGGAAATACAACAACCATTACTGATTTCAGAACAAAAATCAATGCAATTTACCAGTGCCCTCATTCACATACCCAGCACAGCCTGGCATCTAAAGTAGGAACAAACTTATTAAAGATTTCATTTTGGTTTTTCTCTCCCAGGTTACAAAATAAATGTCTTGGACATTAGGAGCATTTAACGAGCTCTTCAGTACACATCTTTGGGTGTTTTATCATGTTCCTTTATAGCAAAATACTGAAATGCAGAAAGCAGTCCTTTTTCTCCCCTGCAGTTTGCCATTATTATTGTTACAGAGGCAATCTGGCATATAGTGATTGTTGCCTTTCCTTCCTAATGCCTCACTTTGTTTATTTTCTATCCTGTTGTCTACAGGGAGGAGAGGAATTCCAAAGAATTTTTCCGTTTAAACTGATGCTATCAGTGCAAAGAACCATTTGGTAGATCTAAGAGACACTTACTGATGCTTCCCGTATGAAATACTCACAGTGAAACACTAGACATGACCCTGGAGAAAAACTGTACAGATCCAAGTGCTTTCCAGCACTACAAAGCAATTAAAAAACCCCCTAAACCAGTCTTCCTGTTTCTGAGGGATAACAGGAAAAGGAGTCCATTTCAGGAAAGGGATATGTGCTTTCTTTTTCAGCTCTAAAAGTAGCTGTTTTATCTGAGCTGGTTTTGGTCTCACCTTCACATTAGGTAACAATTTATATCAGAGGCAACTGCTCATGAAATTATGTTTCTGCAGATATTAAAGCACCTTTGCCAGTCATAACATGGAGCTTATTTGCCTTGAGTGGGGAATCACAGCATGATTTGGGTTGGAAGGGACCTTAAAGCTCATCTAGTTCCAAACCCCTGCCACAGGCAGGGACACTTTACACTAGAGCAGGCTGCTCCATGCCCCATCCAACCTGGCCTTGAACACTGCCAGGGATGAAGCAACCTGCTCCAGTGTTCCATCAAACAAAAATGCATTTCTTAGGAAAACAACAGTATAGGTTTATCTCTATTTCTTTGCACTTTCCAAATCCCACTGAAAAGAACTGCAAATTTGGAGGGTTTTTCAATTTTCTGTTAGTAATTTGGATGTTGTTGTATTTATACTATTAAATGGCTGCACACTGTGCACTGTAAAACGTGTTCAACTCTATTACCATTCATTCACAAACAAAACATGCTTGCTGCCTTTGAGCTCACATGTTCCTTCTATACCTTCACTAGTCTTTTTCAGAATATTTTATTGTTAACAGCATATACAGTCTGCACATTTTCCAACTTACAACCAAATGCAATTTGCTGTTGAAGTAAACAAACTTTTTCTTCTTTTTTTTTTTTTTTACATTATTTAATTAGTGAAACAATCATTATCAATGTAACAAACTGAAAAATACAGCAACTCGATACAAGACTGAGGTAACAAAATACTTTGCCAAAAACCTAGATTCCAACGCCAGGGTTATTATGGGTGAGACAGTTCACAAGGATTAAAGAAAGAGTCCTTACACAAATGGCATGCAGTGGACTGCTGGAAAATACAGCCAAAAATAGTGCAACAGTTTTCACACAAAACAAACCCAAATGTTGAAATCGGTTTACATTGTAATGTGACAAGTAAGTCCCAATTTGAAAACTACTTTATTTGCCTCGTTTTAGTGCTATTTGGAAAAACATGCATTTTTGGCACTGAATGACATCAAAATTGCACATTAATAAATCAATATATTGCCTACATACATTTTCTATCTCCACAGTTCTGAAAACAGTAGTTTTGAGAGAATGTTTATTTGTATCCAACTATTGCAGTTATTCTCTTTGACGGGTGGAAACTTGTATGGTCTGTGGTATTTTTGTGAAAATGCTCTATTAATCAGGACTGATACACAATACATTGTACTTCAATAGCAGCTTCCAATTCACATTAAAAGTACCAATGACAGCAAACAGTACCAAATGACAGCATAAAAACTCAAATAGGCAGCTACAAACTGTTTAATACTTAAAAACCCACCTAAAATTGGTTTAAGATATTTAAATAATATCCTTATACGGCCATAATGCTGATTTTTTGTCATATTGTGCAGTGATTCCACAGTTGTGCTATCCTGAAAAGATGTTTACCTGACTATTGTGTAAAACTGTTATTTGCTATGTTCATCTTTCTTCTATACAACACTTTTTACATTCAAATGAGAGTAGTGTAATGGAATTAAGGGTTTTTTTTTGACATATTTACAAATTCCAAGGTTTTGAGTAGGATTTGAGTTTGAGGCTTGACCAGGATTGAAGGGTTTAATTTCTGCGCAGATCCAGCTTCTGTCAGTGACAGATGACTGAGTATAAGAATCATTCACAAATATTGCCTTTCATTCATGCCACGTTCTTTTGGGGCCCATGGTGGTTTCTCGCAAAGATGCCTCCTTTCTAGTTGGGAATCTGTTTTACAACCAAGTGCAAATAGACCCTTTTGTAGCTTCTCCAACAGGCTCTATGCACGGCTCGTGATTTTGAGTAGAAGTGTATTTTTGAATGCTAGCACACTCTACCTCTTGTACACAGAATAACATGTAACACTTTAGAGACACTTAAATTCTAGAGGCCATTAAATTCTGAGTGTGTACAGGCTCATTCAGTGCTACTGAATCAGTCAGCAGCAATTCTTCTTTCCAAGGAAGACCTTGTTAAACATAACTGAAAGTTGTTACTATATCCATTAGTTTATCTCAGTTGCAATATGCCAGAAAACATGTCACAAGTCCTCACTGGCGTTCACTTCCACTACATCACATTAGGAATGAGTAGGTACTTACATGCTTCTTTTCAATTTAGCTTATATCTAAGACAGATCAGGTGGTTAACTTTTAAGAGGAAAGGGCTACTAATAAAGTAACTTAAAAAAACCCCTCTTACCTTAACCAGATGTGTTTTGGGCAGTGTGTCATCATTTTGGTCACTGTTCTGCACATGGTTCAAACCCTAATGCTAGTAACACACAATACATATGGTCACAGGAGGCACATTCACTAAAATGACAGTTCACTTAACACTTGCATCCCTCATGAATAACCTCACTGATAACTAATCACAGAAGACCACAAGTGCTGAATAATATTATATCATAGTCTAACAGCCTGAAGTAATTCACTGGCAACAGGATTTTACCACATTCAAAAGCTCCTACGCTGTCTCTAATGGCATTAGACCCTCCGCGCTCGCAGATACTGATGTTTTTCCTAGTTCGAAGTTGTCTTAATCTAGCAAAAAAGGAGAAGAAGGTATGAATATGTTTTGCATTAGCACTCTTCACACAACTCCTAAGCTATAAAAGAAACTTTGTCAACTTTACATACACTTTGACATGTCTCAGGATCTAAATGCAATTGTCAGGAACTCATTTTCTTGAAAAGCTGGTATGTATTAGGCTTCATCCTCAGGATTGTTAACATGGACACTTAAAATAACACAAAAATTAAAGCTGACCTACATTTAAAAGTTGTTTGTTTTGTTGTTAGAGAAGTTTCAAACCCAAAATGAAGAAAATCATGCAAGCCTACAGAATTAATACTCCCAATGCCAGGGAGCTTGTTCTAATAGAGGCTCTGTTCAATTAAACTGACTTCCGGTTTTGCATGGTTTGTAAGCTAGAGGTTGCCTTGCAAATTTCTGCTCTGTGCAATCTTAGGAAACTTGGAAGAGGTTTTCTGGTGACTGATGAAGTCTGGATACTGATGCTTCATGGCCAAAGAGTTTCAAACTGAAAAAGTGCTGAACTTAGCATGGGAACAGAGGAAAACTCTGGCCATAGGAGTGACAGGGCACAGCAGAGATACAGCTATTGATGCAGAGAGTTCTTTCAGAGAAGGCAGCTCAGGTACATTCTTTTTTGGTGGGTTTGGCGGGGCGGGGGAGTTGGTGTTTTTTTTCTCTGGACATTGGTTTGGAGGCATCTTTGTACTTGCTCCACTGTCAGACAGTTTTCCCTACCTTTCATTGCCATCCTGATCTCATAATAGCAGTACGATGTGCCAGTACTATATGTCATAAAGGTGCATCATATACTGGAATTGAGTGGAGCTGAGTTATCCACAGAAAGACAGAACAGAAACGATGATATGGAATCATTTTGAGCAGCCAGGGCCATGTGATACGTAACACCTCATTACCTGCTTCCCTGTACCACGGCATTTAAGATGAACAACATTCAGACTGAAGAAAACCCCGAACTTGTAAGCAACTATGCCACCAGGGAAAGAATGAAAGACAGCCTGTAGCACAACAGATTTAAACAGCCTTAAATCCACTGTCAGGGCACTCCTGAGTAATGTAACTGAATGGAAAGAAAACCAACTGTCCTGTGCCAAAATACATGTTTTCCCAAATAGCTCAAATGTGAACAGCAGAATTGTCCAGAGATTTGATACAAAATCTGAGGCAGCCACATTGCCAAGCAGCTCAGTGCACTTAGATTATAAAAACGTTGTTCCACCATTTTCTATTCTAATTGACACTTTACAGCAAGTTAACACTGTCAATCATTCTGTGCATTAGAAAGAATTGAAACCCAACATGGGCCAAATATTTTTCAGTCACACAAAGCAGCTTAACAATAAAAAGAACTGTTTAAAAAAGAATAGGCAGAAGATACGATGTTCAGTTTGTGGTCAGACATCAGTTCATGGCAGTCTCTGACCACAAGAAGTTGAGGGATCTAGAATCCTGCAGGAGTCAGGATTAATCTTCTGTCCATCTAACTTGTCTGCTTTCACTCAGTGCATGAGACTGTATCAGGTCCTAAGGACAACATTCACTTTCTGCTTTTAAAAGCTGTGTCAGAGTCACTTTCAAGTTATATAGGAAAGTGCTGTAATATTTGTGGCTGGCTCATGTCAGGAAAATCATTCTCCTCTTCCTCCTTAGAGAACAATAGCCCGTTTCTTCAGTTTGGCACTTGAAGTCGCACCAGGCAGGAGAGCAAATTATTCAAATGACATTAGATTAGCAGGTACCTGGAAAAGAATGTGAATTATTCACCAGTATAATGCTCCTGAGGCTTGGGAAACCTCAAGGTTACCAAATAAAGTTGGCCAGTCATTTCTTATCCAATGTGAAAAGTGTAATCACTCCACAGCAAACCCAAAAAAGGGCAAACCCCATAACTGAGAGATAAAGACTCAAATGATTTTTCTATTCATGGACCAAATCCAACTGAAGTATTCTAAGAACTCATCAGTATGTGTGTGTGGGATGTATGTGTGTGTGTTTTAAGAAGTATCTTGAGCTGCATCCTGTTTTAGGTCCTATATGGATCAGCATCCTATTAATATAACATTTGGAAATCCTTTTAAGAATGAACATTTTCCTCAAGAGAAGAACAAAGCAGTGATATAAAGAACAAACATGATGTTTTAGAGGGCACTCTCTTCAGTGGCACTTACAGACCCAGGCACTGCAGTGGATGCTAGCATGTTTTTCTTTGTCCATGAGAAAGTCCCTTCTGAAGTGGAGAGGGGGTTAACCTCACTTCAAGTGGTAAGTGTAGATGTTACGTGCCGTTAAGGTAATCAAACCTATAGCTAGACCTGCACAGTTCCTGATTTGTTGGGAATTACGTAGTTTTAGGTATTTTTAATTCCTCCTCCTGAAAAACTGGACCAATGTACAAAATGAGGAATTCTGTCTGTCCCCACGGGACCATGTGTGCACAGAGACTGACAAGAGGCATCTTTTCTAGTAAGGATTTTCTGGAAAATATGACAAAATTGGTAGAAATAAGTTTTATAACCTTACCTGAGGCTTGTGGCTTTTACATGCATCATCCAAATGCTTATGCCATAATATTGCATGAAACCTTGAACCAGTCTGGAACTTGTAAACATTGCCTACAAGAAACCAGAAAATCAAAGGCTCTACATTTGCAGAGACATGGAGTTTTGAAGGGATTCTGATTTCTGTGCAGGAGCCAAAGTCCTGAAGTAAACTGATAAATTAATCTGCTCATATATTAGAGATCATGTGTACTGCCCAACTTGTTATGAATGTTCTTGATACTTGTGAACTTAGTTTTCATCAAAGTCCTATCATGAGTTTCCTTTATGCCTTGTTTTTTTGTAAATACTCTACAATCAAACACTTTGTGCATTTCAGTCAACCCCCAAAAGATGTACTTTGTACAGCAGATGCAAATCCACGGCCAGCACCAAAGCTGAAAATGTGAAAAGTGAAGGAACCCTCAAAAATCTTTCTGGGACCACTCAAAGTGCAAAGTAACTCCAAGAGCTTTCAGAACTTCTGAAGTTTAATCAAGGTGGCAGAGTTATGGCACTTCAAAATTAATTATTAAAAGTAATTAATAATTACTTCAAAGGCTTTTTTTTAAGTAAATGGTTTGAAGTTTGAAGAATTTTCATAGTATTTTAATTGGCCTCAGTGTAAGTCAAGATTTGGTATCGACCAATTTTAAGAGAGCTCTGCAGAACCTGAGACTCCAGGGTATGTGGGCACATGGACATGCAGTAATCTCATATTGGTTGGGCAATTTCTCTAGAACTGTAACTGTCAAGATACAGCAATACCTCTGCAGGCACCATTAGGAGCATAGTATAGAAATAGGTTCAATTTGATTTGTACCCTCCCCTGAAAATTCTGTGTTGAAAATCTCCTTCCTCAGTCTTTTAAATGAGTGCCACTGCAAGTTCTGTAACCTGCAAACTCATTAACAGAGATCAATCTACTTTCTGTCACAGAAATACAACGCAGACAACATCCACCCTGTAACATCTACCTTTGTCAGGATTATTTAGCTGGAAAATATCAGGATGCTCAGGGTCGTCGGGAAGTGCCACCATCCAGCCCACAATGGAGACTTTTTTACCAGGTGTAGACTTATACTGGAAGAGAAGACACAGTCACAGCTGAGGCTGTAGTAGTAGTAGGGATTAACTTTTGACTGTAAATTTGTGCAGACATATGGCTTAGCCTGGAACACGAAGTACACGTCAATGACCCATCCAAGTCTGCTTATGAATATGCAATTTTGGGGTTCAGTATAAATTTAAAGCTTACATGTTTTCTTTCAGTGCCTCTCAAAGATTTTGCTCCAAAGTACAGAAGAGTTGATCCTGAAAGCATAACCCAGTACCTCGTCCATGAGGAGAGCTGAATAAGAAAGGAAAAATGTTAGGAAAAACTCTGCACTGCTCTGACATTTCAAAAGTCTATTCACAAAAGCAAGTCCAAGTGCCACCAAAGTTAATTTCAGAAGCAAGGAATAGAGAGATAAAAAGTGTCTCCTAGTATAAATCAGCTCAGCTGCCTAAATTTGGATGGATGGCTATAAATACAATCCATCTTACTCAGATATCCCCTAAAAATAACAGGACTGATTGCTTCACAGCAAAATAGTGTGCTGCCTTCTACTGGCCAGATCTTAGGACTTGTGCAGATGATCAGTAACAATTACTGAGATGACATCTCCACAATTCTCCAAATCTTTTAGCACTAAGCAGTAGGGTTGCACATAGCAAGTACCAATGAACTCTACAGAAACAAAGAAATTACCAAATAAACAGGACCAGAACCATGTGAACCCTGTGAAATTAGGTTAAGTGTGAATTACCATGACTTTGGTGCTATGGGTGGATGCCCTGCAGCCCTTCCATTTCACCACCATGCTGAATTTCTGCCCTCACAGAAATGCATGCTGATTTATAAAGTGCCTTTACTCTTGCTCTGCTCTCACAACTCAAAGACATGACTTGCAAATGCAGGGAGAAGGAAAATTGCTGTAGATCAAGTGACATACACAGATTACAACATTGTTTTAACATAGCTAAAACTTTGAACAGAAAATGATTTCACAATTGATAATAACAAAAAGCACTGTTTAGTGTGGTGTCAAGCTGCAGGTTTAATCTAATCCTGGAAGTTAAAACAACCACTACTGAATTAGAATCAGAGGAAAAATTAGAATCACTTACAGTAGGTTTCTTGCCTTCTTTGAGCAATGTTTTTCTTCTTAATGGCCCTTCCATGGTAATGACTCCTATGGAACTACCTAATGTGCAGCTGCAGGCCCCTGTTGGGCTGGAGAGACAAAACACTGCCATATGTATTTGAGCAGACAAATAAGGACGAGAAGCAGGCAATAGAATTTAGCTCTAAATACAATTTTCCTGCATTGCCTTACCTATGTTGTATCATCTGATGCTTGACTCTATATATTTTCCAGACCCAGGTATCAAATAGGAATAAGGATCTTTGAAAAAGAGCAAATCATCCAAGGGAAAACAGGCAATTTTCTATTTTCTTCTGGCAAATTACAGAAATTACCCGGATTTTTGGAAATATATGGCTTACAATTTTCTCAATAAGAGCTCTCACAAATGTAATTTTATCTTGAGATAAACTTCAGCTATCGAAAAAGAATGTAGAAAACTACCCTGGCTAACTGGAAGAAGGCTGGGAAAACTATATAAAACTGCCAAATAATTTATGGTACAGTGATTAAAATATTGTTTGCTTTCCCAGGATGAACATAGAGCTTCCCCACATACCACAGTGAGAAAGTGCCACAGCTGAAAGAACCCAAGCACAGGCTAAGTTAGGGATGTAAACAGCCATTGAGAACATAACAGCCAAAGATTGACTGGCAGGTGATGATCTGCTAGAATTAGCTGCTGCTAATCTCTTTGCATTGCCAAGTGATCACAGCCCTGATATTCTCATGAGGGCCAGTGAAGTTTACCAGAGCCACCTAATTGTAATGATTCTAATAATGAATACAAGGAAAAGCACATGTGTACAATCTACCATTCAGTTGTGAAAGGAACAGTATTCTGTCTGTGAACAAGTATGATGGTCTCCTATAAACACATGCTGGTGAAAGTGATACAGCACCACCACTGGCAGTGCATCTTCTTGGATTAAATGGAATTGCCTTGTCTGTGCTGATGTGTATTCTTGCCAATTCTAGTCTTTTGATAAAAGCAGTAGAAGATTCCAGAAAAGGAAGAAAGAATGCAAGCATGTGAATTACCTGATGGTGGATAAACAGCACAAGTGTATTTTAGGGAATAATTCCTCCTTGTGGATTTAATAGGCTTTCACACTTTTGTCCTCCTACATTTTATATTTCTAGCTTGTATAACTTTTGGAAACAAATCTACCATGGACATGGTAAGAGAGGACTTTCTAGAAGCAGGTGTAATAGGTGAATACTGTTCCCAAATGTATTCCTTTATTTATTTATAATGTATGCATTTTTATTACTGTCTAACTTCTAACTTGTGCTGCTATCAGGTGTTACTAGCTCAAGTAAAATGACTGTACTTACACTTACACATCAACAATTCTGCAACAACTGAACCAAACTAATTTATACAAAATAAAAACTGGTTGGATTTAAACTCCAACTAAACCTCAGTATTTCCAGAATACTGTTTCAGGGGCCTATTTTCTTTACTGTTCATATATACTTCTTCACTTCCCACTACCACAGAATTTATGAAGTCCAGGTCACTTATGGATGCAATGAATGATTCTTATCCCTGTAACTACACGGAGTTTTCCATGTCACCTCTCTTTGGCCTGTAAATGGATTAGTAACTAGCAACATTGGGAGTGCCTGCTACATATGGTATTGCAGATGTCCCCTCTCTTACTCAGGGTCCAAGGTAACACCTCTTTACTGCACAAAATCAACACATCATACTACAGCTCTCTGACACAAACAGATGTTATGGGTAGCTGTCCTGCAAAGCAGGAAATAAACTGTGAGAAAGGATCAAGAAGGTATCCTTCTAACATCATTATTTGTCACAGGAGGCAAAGAAGGCCTTTATGACAAGCCTGCTCCTGTAATGCCACAAACCGCAAAGTACACACAAGTTTTCTGCAATACAGAAGCCAAACAGAACTGGTTAAATCAACGGCTAAACTCAATTTCATCTGAATGGGCCATTCCCCTGCTTGAGCATTAACAGGAGTTTTCAGAAGCAGGAGAGGAGGACTCCCGTGAGCTGATATGGTCATACAAGGATACTTTTGGACATAAAATACATTACGCTAGAAAAGCGTAGAGACCCAAGTGGAAGTTTAGCACCATACACTAAGCAAGGTAGACCCTGAACTGTACCTGTAGACACAGCTTCGACTCCTAGGAGAATTCCGCATCGGTACCCTCCAGTTAGGCCCCAGCGTGGCATATAAACGACCCCTGTTTGTGAATGCAAATATCTCATGAGGAAAATTCTAGTCTGAGACTTCAACAGTTCAGGGGTTTGGTAAATGTGACAAAGAGAGTTCCCGATCTTTTCAGGTCCATGGGAAGAAAACCACAATAAGTTTACAGTGCTTTAATTCAAAAAGTTTGCCTTTTTTCCCCCTAACTGATCCATAATTTGATAATAATAACTATTGATTTAGGGCTTACCTATGTTAGGGATCATTCGTGAATTTCTTAGCTAAGTCTGTAGAGTGCTGAGTGTACATGAAGACTGACTCACCTTTCAAGCCCCGACGGCAGCTCCTCACTAAATTCTGAGCTTTCACTGCTATCTAGAAAAAGAGTAGTAAAGAGAAGGAGTAAGAAAACCATCCAGGGGAAAATACAAAGCCAGTGTATGTGTATCACCAGAGTAATCTTTATATCTAGTACCGTGGAAACTGCTTACTCAAATCACATTTCAAAGGTGAAGTCTTCAGGGTTCGTGGTGAAATCTAAAATTGGAAGAGGCTTACATGAGCCTTCCTATTTATAGTGAGAATACAGTATCTCACTTATCAACAAAGTCGTTGTAACTGCTGTGTTTAAACATCAGATATCTACACTACTTTAACTTTCATTATGCTGCTTTTCCTTCAACAGCTGAGCACTTCAGGAACACAAAATCCCCTTACTTTATTAAGACAATATTTCTACCACATCTGTTAAGTTGATTAAAGTTATTAGACATGATATCATTGTTCAGCAAGCAAGCACACCTGTAAAAGAGGATATGCCAGCAGTATGCTGCTGCTAGGAGCCGTAACAAACCAGTCTGATGGTACTCACAACAATAGGTCCTATTTCTCCTCCAAGCCCATGCCCAATTTGTCCCTCCTTCCCTGGCACAGTTATTCAGCTCACAGTTTTCATTTGCCCAGGACTGATCTTCTAATGCTCAGTGTAACAGTGAGCTGTGCCTGTATTTTCAGAAGTTCAGAGATCATCTGTGTCAAACCCTTCTTCATCAAGTAACCTGCTACCCTTCACAGTCTATTTCCTAGTCTAGAAAGAGCCCAAGTCACTTAAAAGGTGGCTTTCTCTTGTTTAGAACTTAGATTCTTGATCACTTTGCTTTTTATTATAATTATTTTATTAATCATAAAACCGTAACTGCCACCACCCTCTTTCACAAGTTCGTTTTCTGTTTCTTTGGAGTCTCAGCACAGCTGAACTGTTCTCCCATATTCTAAACCATATTGTTACTTTTTTCTTTGTAAAAAGGGAGCATTTAAAATCTAAATCCACTTTCCAGCAGCCCTTTTTTTTTCCACCCCCTGTTGAAAGCTGACAAACACTGTGTCAGATACAGAGCATACACAGAGAAGATCTTCCTTCATGCCTCTTTGAATACCGGTTCTGATCTACTTTCTTCCATGAAAGGGACAAGTCTTTGCACAGGAGTCAGTGATATTCCTAATTCCCTACTTCTGGGTATCTGAGTTTCCAGAGCTCTGGGACAGAAAAGCAGGAATACCCCTCCGCAGACTCTACCTATGGACAGGCCGTTGGTGAAATGCGAGTTGGGTGCATGGCTGCGGGCTGGGCTGTGGGACTCCAGGACGCTGTCATCCAGGAGGTGCCGCGGCTTCTCCGTCGGGAAGGTGGCGCTTTTGCTCTCCACTACACTGAACTGACACATCATGCTGGAAAATTGGAGAGAGAAAAATTCAAAACCCCTCTTATGTCATCTAATAGCAGCTCTTGGATCCTGCTATTTCCACTCAGACTGTGCCTTATCAACAGCCTACGAAGTAGCAGGCAATTAAACGTACTGCTCACGCTTCTCTGCTATACATCTGCTCCTTGACCATCAACACAAGTTTCAGATTTTAGTGGTCTTTGTAAGTAACAACTATGAAATCTCTGCAGATGGGAATTTCTAAGTTTTCTGACTCCTCTCCATACAAAACCTGAACACCCTGGGTGAAGGCAAAGGTAGAGAAACAGGAAAAAGCAGACCCCAGCTAAGCCACTGCTTTGTGGTTCTTCACACTAAGCTGAACTAACACATCAACACTCTGTGACCTTGGACAAGTCCCAGGAACTTCTTTTTCCCCTACCCCATTAATTGTGGAATTTGGTAGATGCAGAAACCTTCAGTGGGGAGGCAGCGCTCTCTAGATGGTAGAGAAAAACGTTTCTAATCCGTATTACCCAGGTAAAACAGTATAAAAGGTTACAACTTTCCTGAATAAGGTGTGCAAAGCAGCTAGTTGGATTCCCTAGATGTATTAGCCAGATGTTTGAACAAAAGGAAAAAAACAAACAGTTATGCACACCAGGAATCCACAGACAAAGTGGATACACAGCTTTCAAGCAGTGCTGATGTCTGGCACTAGCAGAGAATAGAGTCAGTAAAAATAACAAAGTGTCAAGAGAAAACCTAGAGAATACACAGTAAAGCCTGAAGCACTCTTGAAATACACCAAATGCAAGAGACAAATACCAGAGTGTTCTCAAACAGCAGAGTTCTGCTGCTCGCTTAAACCCTTGTGGTGCACGCAACGGCCCGAGCATGAGCCAGCCCGGAGTACTCACTTGTTTCCCAGGCTGTGGCTCTTCCTGTGCCTTGGTACAGGAGGTGTAGGTAGACTTGCTGACACTGAAGCATCAGGACACGTGGGTCTCCTGCCAAATTTCATAATTGCCGACACATCAGATGGACCTAAAAGACACCATTTAACATTGAACGGATGCAACCCCCACAAATCTCATGGGCTGGTGTGTTCAGCTACTGATTAAAATGAATTGTTACAGATAACCAGAAGGCACCATTTCTGAGCTGTTTGTTGTGCATTAGGGTTACACCATCCATTTCTCTTATGAATTCATCTCTATAATCTTGAACTCTCTGGAAGTAATTTTTAAAACAGCTTTGCACATACTTTGAACAATGAACTCCTACAAAAAGTCTTGGCACCCTTACAACAGCTGGATGTGCCAAAATGTAATATGCAGAGCCATAAAGTCGGTTTGTACTTCGGGTGTGAGCAGAAATGCTCACACATGTTTTGAATTTTGTTCACAACTCCATGTTGTGAATAAACTGTAAACAATCTGCTCATACTGACTCACAGCTTGAGCATGTAAGAGAAAGCAGGGGCTTTTCATGTATCTAATGGCCAGACAGATGCATTACTTCTCAATCATCTCTGAGCTCTAGAGATGTCTCATTGCAATTATTCTTCTTCTCATTTTACAGACTTTATGAGGCCTCATGGAAAACACGGACAAGCTGTTCCTTGTTCCAGTTCCTTGACGCTGTTTGCAAAAGGCTGGCAGTGAGCTTTGCAGTACAGTGGAGAACAACATGGCCTATCATCCCCAGTGAATGCAAGGCTATTCTTGGCTTCACAATAAACAGCTGAGACTTCACTTTCAAACATTTAGTTGTGGCACTGGTGCTTGTGACACAAGTGGGAATAATGGTCATGAAAGTGGCCATCTGCCCTGTATCTGTCTCTAGACTTGGTACAGCTCAGGTAGCAGCGAAACAGACTTCCCCCTATGTTACAGGAACCGCTTCTTGGAGGCTCCAGTCATCTCAGCTTAGTCAGTTCCTGGCCTCTAACCTAAAACCACCCATTAAGAGGTCAACACAGACAGAAACTTTGTGATCTGAAAAACCACATACAACTATCATCAAAATCCTTACAAAATGTCTGGCCTCAAATCAGGCAAACATTCCAGGCCACCTGGTTCCAAGAGGGTGGTTGGTCACTGGAACAGGCTCCCCAGGGAAGCGGTCATGGCACAAAGTGTGTCAGAGTATAAGGAGCATCTGGACAACACTCTCAGTAATGGAATTTAGTTCTAGGTAGTCCTGCAACGAGCAGGGAGTTGGACTCGATGATCCTCAGGGGTTCCTTCCAACTGGAGATACTCTCTAATTCTATGTTATACAGCCCACACCATCTCTCCCCAAGCACAGAAGTTCTTAATCAGTTTCTTCTGCGTTGAACTGAGGATTCATGAGACACAAGAAGAAATGGGAGCACCAGTAATGAGTTTGCCCTAATAAGAGGCAAAAAATAATACAAACTTAGATCAAGTTGTATGAAACATAAGATTTCATTCCACATTATTTGTATTTTTATTTCCCCATGTCCTAGACTCAGGAATTCCACTATGAACTGGGTCATTACTATGAAGAATTGCAAGGGTTTTTCCCTAGCAGTAAGGGGAAAAATCTCATCCAGAGAGTGTTCTGCACATTTGAGCAAATCATTCATTGTGCTCTTTAATTAACAATGAAAGGAGCCTCAAGACAAGCAGAAAGAGCAAAATGCTTCTAGCAACAGAGAGGGAAAATGGGTTCATTAGAGGAACCTTCAGTAATATCATACATCAGATCATCAATTTAGTGAGAGAACAATAGTTTGTAATCCTGTTTTCTACCTTATTCCTATATCCCATCTTATATAGGACAGACATTTTTGCCTGCCTGTCTTTGCTGCCATCACACAATTGAGAATTTGTGAAACATGACAGCAGTAGCATGAGTCACTGGCATATCTGGCTGCAGAGAAGGTCTTATGCTTAAAGGCCAAATGCAGTTTAAAACCATTACTTGGTCCAGAGACTCAACCAGAACCATATGCCTGGGAGGCTGGAAGAGGGCTGAGTGCAGTTCTCTGCTTCATTTTCAAACCCTAAAATTTTGTTGCATTTGGGCTGTAAGACAATACTGGAAGCTTTTTCTCTAGAGAAAATCGGGTTCATCTTCCTCTTCTGCTGTGGAAGCACAAGTTAGAATACAAAAAGTAGTGCCTCTCCATCAGATATTTTTCAACTTGTGAACAGTAAAATACTGAGGACTACTGAGGTGTTTACTACCTGCTAAGAAGCTTAAAATATATTGGAACTGAGACCTAGTATGAAGATAGTGGCAGCTGAAACAGAGTTTTCCTGAAAATTATGAGCAATAGTTTAGTCTGAAACTCAGCATAAACTTGCGTGTTCATGTGGCCACTCTAAAGTTACCATCACACCTTGCAACACATTAAATCACTGCTTGTCCCTTAATTTGGCTGCAGGATTTGTTCGGTTTTCTATTGCTTCCTGTTGTGTCATTCAGCTCTGTCTCTCTGGTGCCAGTATTAAATCCTGATTTATATTAAGTTCTTTTAAGTGGATGACATAGTTCAGAGAGCTACTGAAACATTATGTTTAACAAACTGTTGAAAGTACAGCCTGTGAAAGAGTAGCAATCTCAAGGCACAGCCCTAAATGAGTACCAGTATGGTGCAGTGATTTTTCACACAGACATTCCATATGTAAAAGTAACTGTCAGATTTTCTAATTCGTAATAGCTTAAAGGTTTGTCACTGCGGAGAGTCACAGAGCTGAAAGCAGGAAGACTGTTCAATTAATTTGATATCCACCAACAAAAGCCTATCTGTGTATCTCAGAAAGTAAGATTACAGATTCAGACTTCAGGTTAAAATCCTGCCTGGCTAAGGTGACATGGGTCAAGGTTGACAGAATTTGTGGAAATAGGTATAGGAGCCTTACAACTTAGGCTAACAGTTCTAGCCTGGCTTCCTTGTGATACGACGTGATTAGAATTGCTTGCACCAGTCCTGTGAAAGAAGGTAATGGACTTATTCTAATTCCTAGTTAGGTGTCTTTAGTGAAGATCCTGATGGCAGGAAACAGAAAATGCTTTGTGGGATAAGATAAAGACACAAATATCAGTGGTGCTGGTACTACTCTCTCTGGAGTGGCCATTTTGTACATGGTTCAGCATCTTCCACATCTCCAAGGCAAGAGAAGGGAGTATGTACAGTTTGGCTCTGTTAACCCTGTGCTAGTTTGGCTCTGTTAACCCAGTACTAAGGGAAAAGGAATCTGAGCTTAAAACCCTTTACAAAGTCTTTGCATCTGCTCTGCTGTCAGATGCCTATGAAGACCTGTGCAGTTCAGAGTTCTCGTTAGACAGGACCTGTGCTGCAGGGTACACTCAGTTCAGCAAGAAGTCTGGGGTGCAGAGGGTGTCAGCATGAGTTACGGGGCTCAGGGGAGATGACCTCATTTCTGTAAAGGGGTAAGAGATAAGAGAGCCTGTGCCAAGAAGGATGCCAAAGAGGGTAAGTGGTGAGATACTTATTGACATACCAGACTGCTGAGCAATTAGCTGGGGAAGCTATGCTTGATACCACTGATAATAAAATTCCAATATTTAAATTCATTTGAGATTGAGTTATTTTGCCCCTTTTTTTCCAATAAGTGAAGTCATCTGCTACTGCTAACTCTCCTCTTTACTCTCCTGGCTCCACTCCTAGTGCATACTGTTACCATGATTGCTATTCTGTTATTTTGCCTTTCATGGAGACAAAGCACTCTTAGCAGGATTTTCCAGTCAGCTGGCATGAACAAGGGTTAGTTTGGTTTTCATTATTTCTCAGCATCATTTTCAAGACTATGCTGACATGCACAAAAATAATGTATAAAAATATTAAAACATTATTAAAGATTTGTTTGCGTTAGGGAACGTGAGACAACTTCATCAGAGCGAGCTGAGTGCTGCTCAGAGATCTGTGGCAGGAACATTTGGAAAAGTTTACACATATCCCAAAGGATCTCACTGTTTTTTCCTTTGCATAATTTTTCCATGAATAATCCTTCAAATGTTATAAATGAATGTTACTTTTGCAATCCTCCAGTAGAACATGTGAACATTTACAGTCTCCAGAGCTTTTATAAAAAGCAACAGGGTGAAGGAGTTACAGTTCACAATTTTTCTCCACTAAAACCTATCAATAAACCAATACGAGGCACCCAAGGAAACAACTGACCATGAGCTGCATATTATATGCTGAAAAACAGAGTGATTTTTTAGGAAGGTAAAACAGTCTCAAGTTTTTACTATTTTCTGGTGAGCAGCTAAGAAGTAAAACTGATACTTCCCAGCTCTGTTTCTAAAACTTAATAAAGGCATTCCAAGCCACAGACTCTCTAGTTAAATCTTCGCTGTAAATTTTTACTGTTCTGTTGCCATTGTAACCAAAGTCAGTGGGTGATAATTAAAACTTTCAAACAGAAAGACCTACTTACAAAACACACAATAAAGAACTTAAGAAGAATTTTGTGCACAGAATCAAGAATGATGCAAACCAAATAAATCTGGAATGATGGCTATTGTAAAAGCATACTTTAGAGTATTACAATTCAACTAAAGCCTATGAATGCATACAACATGCAAGCTCATATTTGTTCTGGATGCTTCTCAGACAAGGGCAAACTAAGAATAAGAATCAGAGTCTTTGGCTGCACCTCTCCATGCTCCCCCAAGTCCTCCAGAAGCCAACCCCCGGTCCCCTCAAGAAAAGAAAAGAAAGGTGTGTTTTGTTCAGCAGAATTGGAGCCTGCCTGCTCTCTTTGGAAGCAGTTTGCTAAAGCCTGTTGCTGCAGAGGCCAGGACCATGATTTTGGTTATTCAATGAAAGTACTCTTATTTTTTTTGTTTGTTTCAAAAGGACCATGAACTATTTCTAATACCCTGCCCTGGGAGGAAGGGGAATATAAGCAGGGTTTTGTATTTCTGCCGCATGACCCCTGTTGCTGTTATTAGTGTCCTATTCTAATCTCCACCTCTACACTACGTAACAGCAAAAGGTACAGATGCATTTATAAAAAGTAATTTGGAAACCTCATTCTGCAGAGCATTATTTTTTTTCACCCTAAGGACAATCCCTGGTATAGAATATGAGTCTAATACTCTATAGTCTGTATTTCTAATTCTAGAAATACCATAGGAAGAAAATGATTAATTCACTGTTTCATTCCAGACTTTACAGTTTTAATCTTCCACAAATCCTCATTCTCTTTTCAATTCTGCATTTAAGAAGAGTATGTTAAATCTAGGCAAACACTTGGTAGATATCAGAATCTGTCTGGCTTTGCTGCACTGTCCTCTCCTGCTGTGTTTTTCTTTCACTGACAGTCCAGATGAACCACAATTTTTCCACGTGCCTTCTACTTGTGTGTGAAGACCATCCTGCTGTTTACATTGTCCTTCAAATCATTCTCCATTTAATTTCTATCTTCCACTTCACCAGCTTGTTCTTTTGCCTCGATTCCCTTCTACTTCTCAATGGTCTTTTGTTTATTAAAGCCTTTAGTGGATTTTCAGGTGAAATGTGCAGGTTTGCTTTCTTAAATAACCAGCTTGAAGAAGTCTAATAACAAACTTCTTCATTTAGTAATCCAAAAAAGTCATGATATGGACATTTCCTTCCTTCCTTCCCCAAAAGTAATTGGTACTTTTTGTGCAAGTGACCTCCCGTCCCAAATTTCTTAAACAAGTGAATAAAAAATGAGAGACTGAGAGAGATCTGTAGTACATGGTATTCTCTTGCTTCACTTTACTGCCAGGTTGTAATTTTTAGAACCTATTTTATGCTTACACAACTCCAGAATACACTTATTAGGCAATTTAGTAGAAGAGATTCCTTTACAGCCCTTACTGTCTCTGTATATATCCTCAAATCTGTAACAAGAACAGTTTGGCCTAGGCCACAATGTGATCCCCCTTTGACGTAGGCTTTGCTTTATGTTCAGATTCGGATTAACAAAATCTACTAATTTTAAGGTTAATTCTAAAAGCCTGGTTTGCAGTGAGGGAATAAACAGTGACGTGTGTCAGTCTTGTGTAATGTCTATCAATAACAACAACTACTCAAAAGAGAACTTTCAATTACATGAGCATATGAACTTCTTTTTTCTTCCCTTTTATGGATTTATGGAATCTCTACTTGCCAGCATTTGTGTTACTGATACTTCACCAGTGGGATGTGCAAAACCCTGACTTACACTCCAGCTAAAAGGCTGAATTTCTTGCAGCTGGATCTGCAGGGTAGTGCATGAGCTTGGATGACATCCACATTGGCAGTGAAGACATACCCACTGGGAGAGCAGAGCTACAGGGAAAACTCTCAAGTTTGGGTGCAATAAAATATATTACCCAACCATCAAAAAAAAAGACTTTTTGGAGAAATTATTTC
>NW_009939925.1:0-416 GCF_000696875.1 Nestor notabilis
ATGTTTTTCCTGAAAACAAAGAAGGCAAATACCCTCTCCATAAACCCCTACCCCAAAATGAGCAGCCAAAGATCTCTCTGTTGTGACGGAGCAGCTATTTAGGCTGGAGCAGCTGATGGATCTGGCTTCTCTGCATTGAACACAAGTTTCAGCCATGCCCAGATAAATGGCTGAGGCTTCCGAGCAGGCTGGGTCCCTTCGCAGCTCCTTCAATCCTGTCAGCTTACAGTGAGGACAAGCTTATATGCTGTGTACGCTGAGCATCCCAAATCAAAACTGTTTCTGTTTTCATCTTTTATCAACATTTTTGTATTTGGTGATGCTGCCAGCAGCAAGAATTGTTTACATTGACCCTTTACCCTGCAGCTCCCTTCTTTTGTGCATCTATCAGTATTGGCTCCCCGCCCCTCCCATTG
>NW_009939925.1:447-17662 GCF_000696875.1 Nestor notabilis
AAAAATGTGGCAATTCAGCTTGCTGATGTATCTCGGACTGCTGCTTTTTATTGATGGTTCTCCCTCGCAGCACAATTTTCCCTGCTGGAGTAAGCTCTGGGCTCCAGTGAGTCAGTGGAGCCGTTTCCTTTCACCAAGCCAAGATTTCCTCATCATCTTCAGATACCATCATGAATTTTCTCCCTCTTTTATCACCTCTGCCAGCTCTGGAACTTGCTTCCTATATGCCCTAAGTGCTCTGTTTCTATTTCTTCCAATGCCCTTCCTTTGTAAGTAGATGCTGTACTGTGGTTGAAAGTCCTTGTAGGGAAGCCCGGGGAAATTTTCTCTGGAGAACCTTAAAATAATACATGCAATCTCCTGCAATCTGGTATACCGCAAGGCAGAAGAGGAAATTACACTCAGATCTTTTGTACCATTAGAATTGACGTAGAGATTAATCCTTCAGACTTACGTGGAATCTGAGCTGGCTCTTCCACCTCTCTAGGTTTTGAACATGTAATTATGTCTCTGTGGGGAGAACATGGATAGATTTTGTGTGACACAATTATTCTTCCCCTTGTCTGGCCATCACAAACAATGAGGCCAACTTGATACTTCTTTGGAAGGGTGCATGCAAATCCCATTAACAAATTAAATGCTATGAGTAAAATCTTCTTGAAGCCTTGCTGTAGTTGTTGGGAAGCCAAGATGGGTCATATTGCAAACTTGAAAAGAAAATGACTAAGCTAGAGATCCCTATTTTGGAAAGAAACTTTTCCTTGGAGGTGCTTTGGAGGCATGTGGGAGTGTTTATTTGTCTGGTATATGTGAATTATTTGGTTACATCTTACTGAACTGTAGATTATTAAGTTATTTTAAATATATTAAGTACTATTTTAAATCCCCTGTAGCCAAACCAATTCATAGCTGTATGGGCTTACTATGTTTTACTATGTTGTTGCTAAAATAGTGCACAATATCTTACCCAATTCTTACTTTTTTTTTTTTTTCTTTTCTGTAGAGCTAATGTGGGATTTTGTAGAATTAACAAATATGAATCCACAGCTTCCCTCTTCTTACCATTCAAGGAGACAGATTTTGAAGCTACTTGCCTAAAATGGCAGCCGTGATACAGGTTCCACCAAAATCAGTTTCTGCATCAGTTGCCTGGGATTTAAAAACCTAATATTGATCGAGTTGGTGGATTTTAGAACATTGCTTCTGAAGCAGGCCTGAGTCACTTGTGTGTATTGACAATATCTACTTTTCAGCACCAACTTAAGCATGTAACTTTAAGACTTAGCATCATATCAAGACCACCGTCAGGCAGATGGATCCCCTGATGCACAGTTCTGTTGAACAGTATGTGGGAGCATATCTAACTTAAGAACTTTCCTCCTTCCCTGTGAGCTATTACATGTGCCTGTCTAAATATCTTTTATCTGTCTGCCTTCCTTCACAGTAGAAATTGTGTTTTTCTGGAAAATGTGTCTTTCAGAGACACTGAAACAGATATCTGTCCAACTTGCATTGGCTTTGCATGGGTATGAAGTCCACAAGCAAAATTTGTCCAGGAGGATGTGATATAAATCCAGTGTGTAAATGACAGAGTAAACAAAATATCCACTCTTATTATCATAAACAAACAAAACCTGTGCCATAGCTGACATGGCAACAGATTTCAACACATTCAGTGGTGAATCCTTGTTTGCTGGGCTTGTCCACTTACTCATGCACCCCTCATGCATCTCGCAGCCCACACTGTGACTTGATGCAATTTTGCTATACTAATTTCAAACTCATTAAGAAAAAATCCAAGCACCATATTACTTTGCACATTGCATATGTACATGGAAGCAGCTAATAAAGTCCATGCTCGTGCCAGGCAGGAAGCGGAAATTTGCAGCCTTGTTAACACTCTTTAAACTAGAGGGAGAAAAATATCAACTGGACGTGTGGATCTGTGTTCTTACCACCACAAGACGGATTCTGCCTTTGCAGCCAAGCAAAGAAACAGTACTAAAAGCTCTCCTAAAAATGTCTTGGATTAGCTAGCTTGGAGAGGCACCAGCCTTGTCATTTCCAGGGAACTGGTTAGAAATTTTCCATCTAAATCAGAAATGACCTGAATGGAAAGAAGATGTTGCCAAACTTAGAAAATTATCGTGCCCACCCTCTGTTTTTCTATAGTTCTCCTTTGGCCTGACTCATCTCCTCCTGGAATCACTGGACAACCTTCCCCTGGATGTGTTGGAAGCTTATCTGGTCCTTTGCTTTTTATCTAGAATCTGAGAAATGTATGTAGAATTCTGTGAGTTAGTGAAAAGTAAGCATTTATTGTACAGAGAATAAATCCTGAAATGCAGTATGGTTTTATGTAAAAATCATTCTGCTGTAGACACGATCTAATAAAACTCTTAGGAACACACAAGAGAAATGTGGGGTCCTTCACTTAGGGGTGAATTTCACATATAAGACCTTAGCTACACTGAGATCATGCTATGAAACAACCTATTGTATACATCTTGCATTGAAAACAAAAGGTAGAACTTCATTGAGATAATCATAATACTATTTTTCCTATACTAACTACAGCTGTGGGGCATGTTTCTATGGAAACAGTTTTCCTTATGTGCTTCTCTATAGCTAAAGGTCTCAAATGGACCTTCTGTCTACTCATTGCCCATATAAACTGCAGATTCTGTACAATAATCTCTAACACAGATCAGCTGAATCTCCTGATATGTGTCAGAAAACATTATCAGGAGGCAAACACCAGTTATTGCGAGTTCCCATAAATTTATAGATAATCAGGTCCTGAGTGGCAAGTTGGCATCTTAAGTGTAAGGACTGTATTGAGGAGTTTTGATTAGAGGTCATTGTCCTATCCAAAGCTGTAACACATGGCAAAGAATTCTGTGTCTTCGTCTTTGCTGTACAAAGATTTATGTTGCTTTGATTTGAATAATTTATGCTGCATACTGCATTCTAGATACCAGAGACTAAAAACGATTTGTTCTTTGTTGACATAAGTAAAACACTTGCAAAATTGCTGATTAAATGAGACATGCACCTTAATATCTTCCTTGTTGTAAACCATCGCTGTAGAAAAAGAAGGCATAAGTAAAGCTCATATTCTTTCAGTGATACCTGACAGTACAAGGTAGTTGGTAGATAAAGCCATGTAGATAGTGAAGCAGCTGTTATTTAAAAATGCAAGATAAATTACCCACCTGGTTTGATATCTTCAAATTATAAGCTACTAGTCTATACTGTGCAAGCTATCTTTATGTTCTTCACATTCAGAGACACTTAAATGTAAAGGCATGCAAATGCAATCATTTTATTATGTGCCTATCTACAGATAGTAATCTGGGTATGAATAATGCAGAAGCAGTTAGGAGTATAGAGACTGATATGAACATGAGTGGGTCTTATTTGGTTCAGTAGAAGACAATAGGTACATTTACATTTATTATAAGAACTGAGAGCGTTTGTTCTCGAACTGTGGGATGTTATTGTCAGTAGAGCATGGGCCACAGCCAAGCACGTGATTATCAGAATAAAATTGTGTTATAGCCACTCCTCATAAATTACGAAGATGGCAGGCAATAACTTTTGAGTCCATGGTATTGCATAGAAGGGTAAGAGTCATCTTATCTTAAAGTTAATCATGACTCTTGAATTGCTACTTGGGAGTCTTCTGGACTTGGCAAAGAAGAACCTTCAGAAAGTGAAAGTGAGCTATCCCTCTGGGGCATGCAGCATGGGCTGAGGTGGGTGAGATAAATGAGCTGGGACAAATTTCCCCCTAGCAGAGATAGACTCTTTATGCAGCATAGGAGAGGAAGCCCACACTGTGGGATTTAACCATGCACCTAACTTTTAGTGAAGTAAAATTAATTGATACAAATGCAGTTTTACTTCTCATTAGCCAACACCTTCAATGTTACACTTTAAAAAGTGATTAAGTTATGCATTTAATTTAAAACAACTTCACTTTTCATCAACTACATTCTCAGCTGACTCTTTCACTCAGTTCAGGCAAAATAAACAGGCAAGTCTGATATTTTATGTAATAATTTCCTCTCTGCTTCCATTCTGTGGCACAGTGTTCCCTTGACTTTTTTTCAAGGGAGATTTTTACAGTTTTTACTTTACATACAGTAGGTTTCTGATAAATGTATGTCCTGTGTAAGCAAGTGTGCTTGGGTCAGCCTGCCTGAAGTCAGATAGTGAGTGGCAGACAGCAGTGAGAAAGGAAAAGTGCACTGTGCGCTCAGATGCAGCTTTGCCATATCCAGGGAACATCTGGGGATTGCGGACAACATCCTGGTTTAATGCTGTGGGGAAACTCTGTGTGCAGTCCATGCACCCAGTCGCTGCTGCTATCACTGGGTGTTAGCAACCAACCATGTGCTGGGAGGAAAAGTTCATAAAAAAGGTAAAAGCTTTCCTGAACTCACCGTTATGATGACTGTTTATGCCAGGGTGGCACTTGACCAGAATAAGCAGAGGTTACTCTAAGCATTTTGGGATCAGGTTGTGGCCTCCTGAAAGAGTCTGTATGTGGAGTAATTCCCCTTTTTCCTGTGGAATTTTGTTACATCTTTTCCTGGGTACTCGGAAGATGAGTTTTGCTGGTTTATTTGTCATACTCCTCTTACACAAATTTAACTCCATGGCTTTTGCTATTGTTTGAGTAGCTAGGGCTTTTATTTCCCCCAAATGAGCTGTTAGGAATATGTGAAACCTTGAAAGTTTTGCAGAAACACATATAAGATGGGGAAATACTGCAGAGGGGATGAGGAGCTGCAGATGACATGGGAATAAACAAGGGGAAACCTGTGGATAAAGAGGACCCTGGAAAAGGTGAGTTTTGTAAGAAAGTCAGTAGAGACCTAAATAAATAGATAAACACACACATTTAAAGAAGAAAAACAAAACAAGACAAAACAAAACAAAACTTCCTAAAATTCTTCTTGCCTTATTTAGGCTTTTAAATCACTACCAGACACCTTTCAACCGATTTATTTAAATCAGCCATCTGAGAACACCTCAGACCAATGAAACTTCTCAGAAACACTTCACAAGGGAGCTGTATTGAAATTTTAATTTTTTATTATTATTTTTTAATTAAGAATAACTTACTGATGAGTTACAAGTACAAAAGGATTACAGACAATCATTAAAAATATACGTACTTACTCCGCTGTTAGGTCTCGCTTGTCTCACTGTCAGGCTCAGTAGTTTAATACTCTTATCTCCAGACTGCTTCCAGTAACTTGTGCAGAAGATAATTATTAAGGACATATGGCCTAATGCTAAAACATTTGCTAGCCTGCATTTTTTTGCAATTTCTTTCTTCCTTCCTTTTTGTTAACACACCCATATATAACTAAGCATATTGAAACTGTAGTTAAGCCCCATGCACCTGCTTGAACTTACTCCCCTTCTCCCAATAGTCAAAACACATCTCTGTTAAGGTTAAACGTGAAGAAAATGAATAAGCAAGGAAAACTGCATTAAAAAGAAGGCTCTCTGGAGCTGAGCAGAGCAGTGGGAGCCAGTAACACCTCTGGTCCTTCGCCTTCTTTGTCCCTGACAGAGGCCAATTGTGCAGGAAAGGCTTCCAAATCTGAATGCTGGCATCTGTGTGTGCCTGAGCACTGAGTCCTCACTCCTGGCCCTGGAGGTTCTGGTTGCCTGAACCCATGTCGATGATCTGAATCCTCCTCAGCTATTGAGCTAAGTCTCTTCTGGTTCCTGTTGCCATTAACACTGGTGTTTCACTAGCTAGTCACAGTTCTGCATTTTCCACTGTGGTGAAGAGCCACGCTGTTGAAATGGTTTGTTTTCATCATTTATAAACGCTCCTTTCCACTATCACTTTAGCATGCTCTGTGTCAGTGTGCATTTAAGCTATCAACACCTGTATCTCAACTTATCCTTTGAATTATGTAGGAGATGTAGGGGCTGCCTATTGTAATGTCATCTTCATTAATCAGCCTTTTAATTTTGCAGTGTATTGTTGGCTAAGGTAAAGAAATGCATAATTTGGGTTTGGCTTTCACTATAGCTGTTTGCTTACATACTTTAGTCAGTGCTTTCTGTAGGATGAAGGAACCTGAATAAAATTCCTGTTAAAACGCCTATGCCAAATTTTGGTCTATTAGCTAAAGCAGTATGCTGTTGCAGCCTTCCAGCAAGAATGTAGCAGAACTCCAGGGTGAGACCTGGAGAAAGGGAATTTCTTTACAGCAGAACTGGCCTGGCTGCCTCATGCTTTCATACCTGCATGCTCCCAAGCCCCAAGTTTTGGGTCCTGGCTGGTGTTCCTAGATTCCCAATTCCCTGACAGACAGGACAAGAGGCACAGCCTTGTGATTCCTCTTTACATCTCTTTGGATTTTAGACTGGTGGTCGTGTTCTTGTTTACAGATGTACCCACTTTTAGGAGTTGTCAACAATTGCTCTCTTTCCTCTCTTTTGCCTTTGTATCCCATGTCTGGTGTCATCAGGATTTATTCTCTCCTTTGCCCCTTCTTTTGGGTTCTTTGAGGCTCCAGTCTCCTGGATCCCCCTTTTTTCCGTTCTCCCTTGTTTTCCAGAACTGAGAATTTGCACATAGGTTTGGTATGACTTTGATGACCTCCTAGTCTAGGCGCCAGAAACATATAAGCCTTCTACCTTTTATTTCATCTGGTGCTCTAATACTTGGTCATCTCCTTCATTCTCCATTCAGACTGATTTTAATATTTCTGTCACAGATTTCTACACATTCTGGGTGATAGATAACTGTAGGAGACCTTGCTGGTCCCCATGAAGGATTTCTACAGTTCTCTGGAGATCTATTCCTTCTTTAATCTTTTTAGTGGAGCTCTGGGGCTTTGCATCACTCTCACTCAAATCTCTGCTCGACTGTACTGGAAGGAGTTGTCTGACACTTAGCTAACCTACTCCAGTCCATCTGCTTGTTCCTCTGCACCTGTCTGGACTACTGAAGGCTTTTGGTTGTGGTTTGCAGCTCTGTCAGTAGCAAGGCTGACAAAATATTGGCTTATTTTCAGATGTTTCCAGTCAGGCTGCATGTTCCTGATGGTCTCTTCTTCTCTCTGCACAAAAGTAGACCAGAATATAACATCAGTGGAAGAGCTCTGGGTATGTTTGACCTAGAAGATCTCCTTGCACTACCATTTATTTACTCTTCTACACAGTCCCACCACGTTGATGCTATCAAAGGAAGCAACCATTAGTGCAAGTGCCACTTTTGTGTGCATGTTACATTGTCAAGGGCAAGTATCATTAATTTATTATTAAAATATTTATCTCTCAGCTATTCCCATCTCTGATATCTCCCCACAGGCTTTAGTTTCTCAATTTTAAGTTGTTCAGAACTACACTGCAACTTGCTTTGGGCTAAGGAAACTTTGGTCTTGACTGACATCATCTGTGTAATTTGTACAGTGGAAAACTAGTTAAGTTTTATACTATGTACCACTATTGGGCATATTCAGTTGCCTTTAGCACTGCTCATTGGAATCACCAAAAGGCCTGGCAAGTACAGTTGTAGAGAGCACCATTTCTGAAGAAACTAAGATGTTCCTACAGTTTTCTGAGGAGTAACAAATCCACTATTCAGTACTTCATGCAGAAATTCTGGGGAGCCATCTCATCTCTGTCTGCTGCCAGGGACACATGAGAGTGAGCTGTACTAGCGTAACAGGGGTGTGTATCCTGGCTATGTCTACAACAAGTAGCCCATCCAAGCAGGAGCTTCTCTCTAGAGCAAAATGGTTCTGGGATCCCAACACCAACGTAATCTGGATTGGGGGGGGGTGTTACTTTGGTCTGTATCTAACTAGTCAGGTCCTAGGGAATGAACTCCCATGACTGACTGGTGTGCATCAAGTCAGCTTTTGCTGCATGGCTTCCTGTGGTGCCTGATAATCATCAGATTTATGTGATAAGCACAATCCTGGTCTGAGCCAAAAGGCTGGTGTGGACACACAGCTGTGCCTGGTATGGGCTGGCTGCAGCATCCTCTTCTTTGGGAGCAGGAAGGTGAAGGGGAGAGGCATTATGAGTGGAAGGGGAGGAGAGGAGCTGTTTACATGGGCTATAGTAGATACCTAATTTAAGCCCTGACATTAGGAGTCTCATAGCTACAGGCTTTGTGTACAAAGGTATTCTCTGTTAGGGAGAGATTCAGAAAAAAGACCCTTAATTAAATGCTTTGAATACACGCTCTGAGGGAATTGCTCTTGCCCCTAGATGTGACAGTGAGGCAGTGAGACTACCCTTACAAACAAAAAACGTAAGAAGTATGGTCATACATTCATCACCATGGATGTCTACCCAGGCTCTGAGCTTGGACTCCTAAATGTAAATGGGGAGGCTAGCGTGTGGACCCACCTGAAAATTAATTCCCAAGGTCAGACATGTGAAAGCACCCAGTGAAGAAGGCAGGCAATTATGAAGTACTTAGAGTGTGGTGATGCATCTAAATTCATTTCCCATTGACAAATGTCAGGCAGTTCTATCACAGGCATCTTACTCAGGGATGAAGTGTACTCTGCTGCTCTGGTCTGAGGCTGGTGGCGACACTGGAGGCTTTCAAATTTGACATTGAGGACTTATGGTCCGCATGTGCATCACAAGCATGGTTAATTGTGAGCTATGATTTTTAGGATCATAGGATAATTCAGGTAGAAAAGGACCTCAGCAGGTCAACTAGTCAAGTTCTAAATGATGTCAACTCTGCAGCTGACCCGTATGCATTTACAGCTGTATATGTCATATAATTCCTAGTGAAAGTTGATGACTTTCTTCTCCTGTACAATACACTTTGTTTAATGCTAAGGGTAGATGTAGACTAAGGAGTGTGTATTATTTATTATTTGTAAAAGTAAAAACTGAGAAAACATTGCTAATATTCTATAAATAATTTTGCTTGGCTAACAAATTTCAGATTTTTTTATAATCAGTTTGGAAAGTCATTACTTTGTCATTCTTTGTGTTGAAAAAGGCTTCCAGTAGCAGACCTAACTCTGACATCTTATGTGCAACTCAGCAAGCAGAAGAACCACATGAAGTCACCTGGTTTGCATCATACATCTAACTCAGAGACAGAAATAAATGGTTACTGTTGAGCCTTGTTACCAAACAATTGTCTAACAAAAAAAAAAACAAAACCATAGAACCAAAGCAATGTTAAGAAATGCCAGCTTAACCACCCCTGCCAAAAATCTTTCTTAAACTACAATTTAGGACTAGCAAATATATTCATACAATTTTTCTCCCAATGGGCCTGTTTTATTTTAAAATCATTTTAGAATTAATAGAAATCTGAAGCGCGCACAATTTACATTTGACATTTCATCCCATCTATCTATTATATAAGGATGATGTAACTGAACATGAAGGATCTTGAGGCACAGGAAGGTTGCCTGGTAATGCACAAATAGACCACAAAGGGAGTTTTCTTCTCTCTCATTCACATCATAATTCTCTGAAGGACAGTATCATTTTTAGATCTCCTCCCTTAAGCAGCATGAAGTCTGCATCCACAGAGCCTGAGTATTTGCCATGGGAAAACAAAACAACAAAGAGAAGGAAAAAAAAAAAAACTAGTTTAAAAAATCTTAGAAAGTAAGGGACGAAAAACACAACCATGTTTAGTGGTTGTTACTAGTAAGTTATTTCTAAAATCAGTTGCATCTGTGTGCTTCTGGAAAAACAATCACATGAGCTATTACATCAAAATTTAAATAAGGAAAATTATTCAGAACACTCCAACGCATTTTATTGGTGTATTCATAAAAAGGAGGAATTAGTCCCAAATGTTTATATAAGCATTTGAGTGTCCAAACTATGAAAATAGTAGTCCTTGATGCTTACTCCCTGCATGCCACGCTATGCGTGCACACAAAGTGAAAACAAGTCTGAGCTAAAGTGCTGGCCCTTGTGTTTCAGTGGCCAAAGTCTACACTCACTCCACTCTTTCTGTGGGTGGGAGAGGGAAGTAACCTCTGGCAGAGGAACAGCAATAAACAGCTGGTGATGGTAACTTCTTAAACTGTTCCAGCTAGGTCTGCCAGCTTTAATCTGATCATATCCCTCTTTTGCTGTCACGGGAAAAAAATAATAATTTGTAATTACTTAAATCTACCCTCTCAAATGCACTCTCTAATTTGAGGTGCCTCACCTTTCAGTGATTTATGAGATACGTGGGACATGACTTTTTGAAGAGCACAGTAGTTAACAACTTATTAGGGTTGAAGGCAACAGGAATTGACAACACACACTACAGTTTTAAATCTGGGCACTTTGACTCAAATTAGAGAGGGAATGGAGACACATAAATAACTGGCCACTTTTAAAAGGGCTCTGCTTTTCCTAGACACCCTGCTAAAAGATTTGTGCATCTTCATTATGCGCATCCTGCACAAGTACTTTCTTTCCATGAATCATCCCTTTAAAAGTCGAAGGAACCCCTCTGCTGCTGAGTGTTTCAATCTTAAGAAAAGCAGTTATCTTTGGGTCAGTGGTGGTCCAGACTCATTGCTTAAACAGAACAGATGTGATGGGTCAGTCTGACAGCAGTGATTATTAATTATTACTTCCTTGTAACCTGGTAAGACCTTGTTCAGTAAGGGGTGGAGACCCCACAGAGATGTTGTGAAGATATTTCCCTGCATTTGGCTCATGAGAACAAGATGTGATGAGCTCTATGGCCAAAAGCAAGAAAAAAAAAAAAAGAGAGAACCTTTTAAACTTGTTATCTGTGTTATGGAAAATGCCTACGGATCCCAAGGAACATGAAACCACCAAGCAGTAGACACAACAAAGATAGAGGCAATGCCCTAAACTTTATAGGCTGCATAGATAAGGGTGACAAATGAAGAGAAGACAAAATATTCTGTTTAATTCCCATCTTGCAGCTGGGAAAGTGAGGCAGAGAAAGATCAAAAAGTGGCTCACTCAACAGTACATGGGAAATCCCTGGCTAAGCCACAAATCGTAAACCCCAGATATCTGAGGTCTTCAGCAGCAGCATCACCAAACCCTCTTTTGTACCCAAACTCTTCTCCTTCTCTCTTTCACTGGTGTTATTTTTTTTCCTGCATCAAGACTTTCATGTTACTTCAGAGCTGACCTCTGATTCCTTTTTCTCTGTACAAAAGCTTATATATATATAACTATACATTGCGCTTGATGCCACACCTTAGATCAAAGTATGCCTTCTTTAAAAGGCAAGCAGTTAAACTTCAGTTGGGTTGAGCTGACCCTTCTTCTTCAGAGGCACGACCCTCCCGAATGCTTGATTGAGTCATAGGAAGGACAGTGATGGCTCGGAGAAAGGCCACGGTGACCTCTGCTAATACTAACAAGTTTCACTCCCCGTGAACGCAGCAAGGATTCATTAGTGCAGGGAGGATCCAAAAATATATAGGATGAAGAGAATTAGGCAAATTAAAGATGCACTCAATTTCGCCTCCTCTAAAATGGATTCCCAAAGGTGCGCAGTCAGTTTAACTAGTTTAAAAAGCTGTGGTGTCTAGAGGCGGTGTACTTAACTGTTCCCTTCCTCCTAGCACTTTTAGCACCCAGCTCCTTGCCTTTTTCTAGTTGCCAGACTGGTTTATGCATTTTTTTCCCCCCTTCAGTCCAACACAGGCTCTTTGCATGTTTTCCCTAGACCTCTGGCCCCCATCCCTGGGCTTGCCTCCATGAGGGGCTGGCCAGACCCCATCAACCCACAGCAGTGCAGCTGCACAGGCTGCTTTCTGGGTTACCCAAGGCTGGAAAGGCACTCAGGATCGCCAAAGCCTTTCATATCCCTCCAGTTCCTGTTTAATGCGGAAAGCAGGAGTATCCCACCATAGCAATCAATTGACACCATTCTCCAGCACGGTCCGTACGAGGGTTTCCTTGGAACCTCCCTGCAGCAGGCAGGCGAACCACCGAGAGCTGATAATCTTCTAATTAATAACACGGAGTTAGTGAATAACTCATGCTTTACAAATAAGTCAGCACATGGAGGTCTCAAGACCCCAGTGTATCCAAAGAAAGCCCAAGAGAAACTAATTGACATCTGTGGGGGCTACAAGGTCTGTTGGCTAGCCTTGCAGCTCTCCACAGCTGCTCGTGCGTACCCAAAGGAGCTAAGGGGAGGCTGCAGGTGGCCAATTTTTAAACAAAACCAGAAACCTCCACAGCCTCATCAACGGGTGAATATTTGCACGCGTGGACACACAGCAAGGGGCGTAAACAGGAGCACATGGTGTGATTTGGGTGCACAGCAACCTAGGCCCTGCTTATTTGGCAATGTCAAGAACAGAATTCCCCTCTTTAAGGAAAAATAAATGAATAAACAGCCTTCACTCTGACAGCGACTCCCGCCCCCTGCCCCAAAAGGACAAGCATTACTATGCCATTAAACCTTCTCTTTCCCACAGCTTTTCCTCACTCAGCATTAAATGAAGACCCAGTGCAGCAGAGGGAGCTGCAAATGTCTGCCCTGGGCCTCCATTTCCTTGGGGCTGATGTCAGGAAACCCAACTATTCCTGAAGGCCACACCTTTACTGCTGAGCAGCTGAGCCCTCATGAGAAAAAGCTGGGCAAATCACTGGCAGGGCACTTCTTGCCCTTGCAGAGGTAGGGGGAAAATACAACTGAGAAAAAAGAATATTATCAGATGGAAAAATAAGCCCCAAAGCCCTTCCAGTTGGGGGAGAGGAAGGAAAATATTCCACTTAGCTGCTTCTGGTGCCAGCAGCCCCACCAGCGTCACCCTCTCACTGGTGCAGCAGCCCCAGTGGTTCTGGAGGGTGGCCCTGTGACTTCACAGATGTCCCAGACTGTTGTTTCTGAGGGTTCCTTGGATGCCAGCACCATGGCAGGGCCCTCTGCATCACACAGGCTCTGGGGGTGATGGCTCACCCAGGCCAGCGAAGGGCTGTGTGTAGCATGCAGCCCCAAGTCCACTGCTTTCCTCTCAGCACAAGCAGCAGCAGGGCAGCTTAAATCAATCATTTCAAAAGTTGGAGATTTCACATGGCAAGTGCAGGGAATCCTTGAAACAGAAGTAAAACACATTGCAGAGTTTCAGTTTTCCCTGTGTTTCTAAGTCTAGTCAAGTCTAGTCTTCAAGCATTTCTAAATCCAATTCATCTACAGAAACTCTGCGCGTTTGTGGGTAATTAGCTTGGAAGATCTCTTTGTTGCCTCAGCCTGGCTCTGTATAATATGCTCTGGTGAGTCGGAGAATTTAGTTCACTTAGAATGGGGTCATGTTGAGAAACAAGCTTGCGATCCTCAAACTGTGTTACTGGAAAAAATAAACCCCACTCTTTCAAACCCCATTTACAGGGGCACAATGCAAGCCCCTGCCAGCGTAAGTGTTGTGACCCTCCACCATGTGTGGTAGGTGCTCCCCAGGGCTGTGCCCTGTCCTATCCACAGGCAGTTCCCAGTGTTAAGTGAAGCCAAGGGTGAGGCGCAGGCACAATGTAAGGGAAACCACAAGGACAGGATGTTCCGGGAGTCATGAAACACCAGGGAAATTAGGAGTGGGATGCATGTATCTGGGAGAGGTTTTGATGCCCTATTCAAGGGTTGAACGAAATTAAGTCTGTCGTAGCACTTATCACACTGGTTTTCCTCTGGCAGAGCATGGCTTTCTGGCTACTTCCACTCTTCTTTTTCTGTGCTAGACATGGGGCTGTGTTACAGCAAAGGGCAGTGGAGCTCAGGCAAAGCTGAGGGTGTTTCATGTGGATAAACATTCTCTCAAGGGTGAATTTGCTGATGTAGTTTTGCTCTAGGAAAGCTGGGAATGTTTGAGGGGGGACAGGAGCCTTGCTGTAGGGCTGGTACTCCAGGGATCACTGCTGGTAGCACCCCTCCATGCTGCCTTCCAGGGGCTAGCCTGCCAAGGGCACCATGGAGTACAGAAGGGAATTAGGAGCCTTTTCAGGCCGATGCTCACAGGGTAGAGAGCTAGTAATCACTTCCTCTGCAAAGAGGGGAAGGAAGACAGGGCAGGGGAAGGAGGAGAGGGCAGGCTGCTTCTTGTACTACCTTGCAAACCCCCTCCTGCCCTCATGTTGTTCTCGCCCATAGAGCCTCATTTGGCAGGGTGCTTCAAACCACCTCAGGCTGTTGCCATGTAACTTGGTCACACCACTCACTTGCTTCCACCTAGAGCTACTGTTCCCGGGCTTCCCACCTCCCCAAGTCTCACCTACAATAATCCCTATCATAAGCACCTCTGCATAACCCCCCTCTGCAGAACTCGGGGGGAAGCCCTGCCTGCTGCTGGTGGTAGAATGTCTCCATTGTGGCCCTGTCCAGGCGCTGTATATAATCTTTCTCTGCCAATATATGTCTTCGTGAGCTGCCCCCCCCTTCCCCTCCCGAAAATAAAACGACTATTCTTTTCTGGTTTAAGTAGATTTCATGCAATAAAAAACATTTTATTGCTTCCAGTAATTGGTATTTAATTTGCAGGCCTTTACAACTTGCAAAGAACAGACTGCTTGAGCCAGGGAGCTGGTATGTGTGTGCACTTTGTGGATTTTATTCCACTGGCACTTGCTTAGTTGACTGGTGTAAAACGATACAAATATGGTTTTGCAATCAGAAAGGCTGCAGATAAAGACCTGGAGAGACGTTATAAGGTCCTGGGTCCAATTTGAAGCAGCAGGCAAGACAATATAATTTTAGGGGGCGCTGCCAGCCTCAGACATCAAAACTTGACTCCTGTTAAGTGTTTTCCATTTTACTGTCAAAATATCAAAGGCTGTTATTGAAACCCAGAGTCTCTTAAAGTTGATTTTCTTTCTCTCTCCTTCTCCCCCGCCTCTTTTTTCCCCTTTAACTGCCTCGATAAACGCGAGGCCAGGGAACCTGTGAAATGTTAGCCCCTCACTCCCCACCTCGCCATGCAGGGGCACTGACGCCCGCCACAGCCCTTAATCCCTTTTTGGGGTGAAATCTCGCTCCAGCCGGCCCCATCTCTTCCGACGGCGGCCTGGAGGGAGCAGGGCTGGGCTCTGCCCATAGAGGGCCGCGGCTGCGGGAGCCGGGGGGTACGGACCTCTCCCCAGGGGGGCCCGCCGCTGCGGTACCCACTTATTAGTCCCCCCGGGGGGTCGGGGCACAGCTCAGCAGGAGGGACCGGTCGGCGCACCTCACTTCACACACTGCCTGAACCAGTGGGGACCGGGGACGAGATAGGCCATTAACATACCGCTACCCCGACGGGCCGGGCACGGGTGCAGCCCCGGGGAGAGGGCATCCCGCCCCGTCCGACACGGAGGCAGCGGGAAGGATGGGGTGGGACGGTGAGGAGGGCTTGGGGGTGCATGCCGCTACTGATCCCCGTCAGATCGGCTACTGGGGGGGTGGAGGGCTCTTGTGTATGCGAGGATCTGCGTCTGTGTGTCTGTGCATGCACGCCGGTGTGCACGGATACGTCTGTGTGTGAGTGTGAGTGTCCGCGCGTGTGCGGGGTCTGGGAGGACTGAGCCACCTCGAAAAGACTCTTCAAAAACACGAGTGTCGTTTCCAACTTGATTTAACTGTGCGGTCGCGGCAGAGCCCTCGGCTCAGCGGGAACCCCCGGCACCCCTCAGCTCTCCCCCGGCACCTTCGGGTGGGCTCCGGTACCCCCCGAGAGCCACCGACCCCCTCCTCCTGCCCACGGCTGTTGTCCTGCTGTCCCTTGTTCTTATTAGGTAAATAGGTAAATAGGCGGGCTTCTGCCTGTAATAAACTGGCAAATGAATTATCCCTTCCCTTGAGTATTGAACTATTATCTGATTTAAGTTTACTCTAATGTTTCAACAATTTCATTCTGCTAAGGGAAAAGGGGCGACACAAGACACAGTTGTGCCCTTAACAGAATAAATAAATAAATAACTCCCTAAATAGTCTTCTGTAGGAAAGAAGTTAATATACTCAATTATTTTCTGAAAAAAGATCATAACATCTGGAAATTGATATCAAATGGTGTACAATCCCTGAGAGACGATAAACTTCCACTGTATAATATTTCCACTAGAAATCTTAATAATCCCATAAATCTTCCCTGTGAATTGGGAAAATGTAACAGTTCATTGAAATACTCATTGGGAAATAATTGAAAAAATGTAATAGTTCACTGAAATATTAGTGGGTTGTTTTGGTTTTTTTTTTTCTTTCTTTGGTGCTGTTGCTAACTCTGTACATGTGTGTAAATATTCCTACTTCGTTTTAAAGACATACACGGAATATTCCCTTGAGCGCTGCATACCATAAAAGAAAAATATGCCCTTTTGACTTATTAATCATTATTACAGAGTTCAAAATCGCAGCGTCCCTCGCAGATTACTGGAGGAGGCAAACAATTCTCTCTGTGTGTATTTTGTGTCGCGAAAAGCAGTACAAACTTTACAGCTCGAAACTTTTTCCTTCCCCCCTTCTTTCTCCGTGTTTGTTTCGCATAGACTCTTCCAATCCTGCTCGAGTTAGACAGGGCGACTGAAATCAAGGGGCTACTTGCCCGTTGTGCTCGCACACTACATGGTAATTAATTATACACACAGGCGATTGCTTATTGCGATTCACCACGCCAATGTTTGATTTTCCAGAAGTAAAAGTAGGTGAGTGAGGATTTCAACGCGTCTGGGCTGCCCGTAATGAACAGATGAGTAAATCGTGGAGCTGGAAAGACGCAGCTTTTAAAAGAAAAATAATGACAATTGTGATAGAGAAGAGACGATGAGCGTGTGTGTGTTTGCATGTGCCTCCGTGCAGGGGAGAGGAGAGTGTTTGTGTGGTTTTGTATTGAATTAATGGATCCCTTCGGTTGCGTTGCTACAAGTCGGAATAAAGACAATTAAGCCCTTAGCATTTCTGTCACACTCCATTAATTACTGCAGCCGCTCCTGTCCCGGCCGCTTCGGAACCTACTCAGCAGGTACGATGCTCGCCGAGCAGCCCCAGCCGGGGAAGGAGGCTGTTGCTGGTTTAAACTCGAGCCTTTCGAATGTTCTTCTTTTAACTTTTCAGACAAGATTGTTTTCCTCCCCTTTAAAAAATGTTTTTCTAAAAATAAAGCTCAACATAAATGTTTTAAGATTAGATTTGCAGGGAAACCGTTGTAATTTTCACCATATGTCGCTACAGCGGCTTGTAGATTATTTTTTTTTTAATAAGTATTTCCACTGAAGCTACCAAAAAAAA
>NW_009939926.1:0-202 GCF_000696875.1 Nestor notabilis
AGGGGAGGAAAACTCTTCCCTCTGGTGTCTCCGTTGCTTCAGTGCTGCTGACTCGCTGTTTTGTTCCGTTTTCGTATGTGAAGACCTGAGATTGAGCGTGGGGTTTCCGTCCGCCACCGGCCTCCGCGGTGCGGGCTCGCCCGAGGCCTCGCCTCCCATCCCCTTCCTTCACCACGTGTAGAGGCAACTGAACGGGGATGCC
>NW_009939926.1:581-957 GCF_000696875.1 Nestor notabilis
GCTGCTGATCTGCTTCTCCAGGTCCTCGCTGCGGTCGTTGAGCTCCGTGATGAGGTCGTACATCACATTCTGCATCTGGGGAGGGGACAGAGCGGTCAGTGCTGTGGCTGGAGGGGTCAGTGCTATTGCCACTGGCAGAGCCCAGCCCTCTAACCCCGTTCTGTGAGCAGAGCTGAAGAGCTGCCTTGTCTTGCAGGGCTCTGTGACTGCGGCGTGGACCAGCCTGGGACATGAAATGAGGAGACCCTGCCCCTGTGCAGGCAGAGGGGAAAGGGGCAGCCAGCCCTGTGCATCCTGGGGCTGCAAATAGGGGGTGCAGGGAGCAAAGATCTCCCCTGGAGGAAGGGTGACCCTCCCCCCCCCCAGTCCCTGGCTC
>NW_009939926.1:1192-1603 GCF_000696875.1 Nestor notabilis
CCCCCTGCCGGGGCCTGGACCACGGAGCCAGCATCCCCCCCAGTGCCCCTGCCTGCCCGGCAGTCCCTTACTGGTGAATGGCTTGTAGGAACTTCCTCTGGTGCTTCCTGACTTTGGCGTGGTCGATCTTCTTCAGCAGCTTGGTGTGCTTATAGATGAGCCACGTTTCCCGCAGGACGTTGGCCGCTGCGTTCTTGATCTGCAAGAGAAGAGTTGGCTGCGGGTCACTGGCCTGCAGGACCTCACGGAGACTCTGGTCTGGCTCCGCCGCTGCTTGTGAGCCGGGGCTGCCAGAGCACTGGACTTGCCCCAGCTGGAGCGAGATGCTCGGCTCCGCTCCCTATGGACTCCTGCACCTCTGCGAGGGATCACGGGCAGCTTGGATGGGAATCAGGGCAGGCAGAGCTGCTC
>NW_009939927.1:0-34594 GCF_000696875.1 Nestor notabilis
CAGCTTCGGTCAGGCTCATCCCCAGCGGTAACCGGGTCCTGCGACGCCGCGATATTAATTTTTACCAGGAAGTTCCCAGGAACCTCTGGGAAAGGTCTGGGACATCTCATCTCACCAGCCCTCAAGCCGATTAAAATTGTACTCCCTTCAAAGGAGGCTTGTAGAGGCAGGGGTCGCTGATGTATCCGAATAGCCAGCTCTGCCTTTTAAATATGTAGTAACTTACATTGAATAGCAATGTTGTTGGCAGCTGCTGCCATCAATACTTACCTGAAGGAGGTTTTAAAATTGGAAGCACACGTAGGCTCTACACGAGGTTAGCTGGAAGCTTTCCCGGCTTGAAATAACGCAAGAGCGCGGTGGGAAGGAAGATGGCTCACGGCAGGAACGCCGGCAAACCCGGGAACAAGGGCTTTCGGCATGCCCGGTCCTACGGGTTCGGGCACCATCCGCGAGATCCTTTCAGCCTATGCAACAGTTTACAGAGCTCGCTACACTTTATAAAGTAGAGATGTTCACTTACCAGTTGTCAGCACACCAGATCTTTTAAGTCAGCCGAACCAAGGGGACAGGACTTGCCGCTTATCAGGGCCGCTCAGGCTGCTCTCGGCAGCCCGTCAGTCGCTTCAGCCTTACTCCCGCCCGGCGGTGTTTAACATAAGGATGAAGAGGAGAGCTGGTTCCAGCTGAGCCCCGTCTGCAAAAGAAAACGTAAAAGTAAGCATGTTGTGCGTTTAGACAGACGTGATATTCAGCTCGAGTCTGCTGAAATCCCTCCTCAAATTATAATACCAAAGCCTTCCAGCCGGAGGAGAGACTCACGTGAAAAAAACTAAAGCGCTGCTCCGTCTACCCCCAGTAATGACTATCTTCTCTGACTTCCAGCTGCAGCCACTGTTCCTCTTTCCTCCCCCCGTGGGCCGCAGCCTTCCCCCTCCGCTCCCGCCCCGCCAGCCCAGGGGAGGCGGGAGACCCACAAAGCGGGGGCAGAGCCTTCCTCAACTCCCTCTGAGCCTTTCCCACCCCGCCAGCGCCTCCTCAGCCTCCAGGAATTAACACCTAATTCACAAACTGATTGTCACCTAGGGGAGAAAGGTGGAGGGGGAAACCAAGCAAGCTGAAAGCCATAGCGGTTATTTCAGATGCAGGATTCTACCTCCCCAGGTACCTCGCCCCCTTCCAGCCAAACCCCTTGAAAGTCATTAGGGGATCAACTACTGCCCTGAGAAGCCCCAAAAACGGAACCCCACCCTGTATGACCAGCCATGGGGCTCCTGGAAAACTCACACTACGACAGCTAGCCACGCGGGACTGGGTGTTACTGTTTGAAAATTAAGGTTAATAAGTAATGCTGTCAGTGACAAAGGGGGTGGGAAAAAAATACCAGTTTATCCCGAATCGTGGTGTGTCAATGTGGTATTTTGCTAGAAGTCCGAGGGGTTGGTAATAATCGAATTGTTCTCTCTCCTGTTTCAAACGTGATCCTGACCACTTTTAACCCGACAATTTTCTATATGATGCTTCAGGGAGCTTGTGGTACGGCTTTAGCATTGTAACAGAACACGATGCTTCCTTTATTGGAAGAGCAGGTCTTGGGGTTTTGGTGGCTATCACTGGGAACGACCAGAGGTGGAATCTGCTCTCAGCAGCAGTTTTATACAGCCTACATGCAATAAAAATAACAGATTAAAAGCAGGGAAATTTTGGCTATTCTTAAGGGACTATCCCACTCTGTAGCCTGCTGAGATGGCTTTTAGTGTGTTCTAGCCTGGGAAACAAAGTTTGGTCCTCTAATTTGTCTTCCCTTGAGCTGGAAATACCTTCATATATTTGCCCCCTTCTCCCAAGAGATTCCTCAGGTCTTCACCCTACACACCCTGGTCTTTACAAAACCTGGTTGCTTCAAAGTATATAGCTAAATTATCTGCCTTCTAAAATTTGTTTAACTCTGCTATATGTTTTTCCTATTAGCCCTCATCTTTTCTGTCCTCACCCTTCAACTCGCCTAAGTGTTATAGGCACAAAATCAATTAAAATCATTAAGGTTGCACAATGAAAGAGTCAGCAGTTAGGAAATACCAGAAGATGGGTTATGTGACTTTGCATCCGTTCCCTTGCTCATACTCAGTCTTAAATTATGTAGCCCAGTATTATTTTGTGATGGCCTTGCTTTATTTTGCATGGCCTCGCCTTTGTTTAGGATACAGGATGAATTTACTCTCAGGATGTGCCAGATTTTTGCAGAACAAGATGCTGAGACTATTCACCACAGAGGCGTGTAGGAAACCTTGAGGAAATGGATGCTATTCCTGCCTCTGTTCCAGACAGGATGCATGTGCTGCAGCTGCATCTTTTGTGCATGAGTTCATGGCATGAGCTCATTTCACACTAGCTTACCTGGGTATTAGTAACAGTCTAGCATGGATCTTTGGGCAGGCTGAAAAACAGAGTGAAGAATATGGAACGTGCTGTTAGCAGGGCTGAGCCGCTGGCTCAGAGAGACCAACCCAAGTCACCAATGCACCTCTGAAGCTATTTAGACATATGCAATGCTCCTATGGGGATACTATGTGATGACTTAGAAGTCATTTGATTTTACAGCTGGCTGTAAGTTATATGCTTGTCAGTTTTCTGCAAGTCTTGCACAAGGTGTTTAGGTCTAGGAAGATCGCATTTGCAGCCAAAGTCCATAGGTGATATAGTGCTGTGAACAGAGGACCTGTTGCTCAGTTTTATTCCATTGCTTAAAGTCAGCATGTGTAAGAAATTCAAAAGATTGTGTCTAAGACACCTGAATACATCTCTATCTGCAATAAACTGCAAAATCCCAAATTCTAACTACATTGGTCAAGTAATACAATAGTCTAATTTGTAATAATGTAATTTCATTTCAATATCTTCTGGCAACTGTAGCTGTCCAAGACCATTAACGGAATGAAAGCTGGTGTTTGTTGTCATCTAAATATGTTGAATTAAATCCAAGGATTCAATGGCAATTTGAACAATTAATGTAATGCAAAAAAAAAGTTTAGCTCCTTGGTATTTTCTAAATGACCTGCATAAGCAAGAAATTAGTAACTCATCTGCAACACCGATGAATTTATTTGGCAGAAAGTATAAGGAATCACTTCTCTGGGATATAGTCTATTGCACACAAATGGTATCAGCAACGACTTGACAACAATGAGTAGCCTTTAAAATGCTTTGGAAGAGGATGACTAGCAGGAAGGCAAACGAATGCTCCTGCAAGCAAAAACAATGCATGTGACCAAAAAGTCAACAGATTTTTTTTTTTGCTATTTCAGTTCAAAATCAACTCTCCCAAGACACAAACCTCTCCCAAACAAAACCTAAAAGCCACAGAAACCTTTAAATGCAAAATAACTAAAATGAATCCAAATAAAATGGAGTCATATTTTACCTCCTGGAGAAACTATGTACCTCCTGAGCCACTACTAAACTAAAAAACAAAGAAAAATGTTGCAGTCAGGCTATACCTAGCTTGAAACACTGGAGAAAACAAAAAGAAAAATTACAGGAAATGGAAGGAAAAACTGTTGAACACGGGAAAAGCAAAACTGAGGAGAATATGGAATAAACAGAATGGAAAGTTGCAGCATCATGAAAGTGATTTCCTCTCCAGCAATCCAGTAAGCAAGATGACTAATGAGGCTCTGATTAGCCATCTATTCAGTCTATCATAGACTACAACTCTGGTCCTAGAATTAAAATGCAACAGAACTATCCCCCTTTATTAACTACTTTAGGAGATTAATGCACTCATAGAAATACAGACTGTCACAACGTCCCTTCTCCACTCGTTTTCCACCTTTACTGCCTACCATCACAGTCCTATCCTAATCTTCTTTATGTCACACCATGAGAACAGCACCAAGTCTCATACATGCCCAAATCTCTGCTACTGAGTTCCAAAACCTGTCATAGCACAACTCTATGAATAGTTTCTCTCAGTCCCTGTGCCCTGAATGCTTGGTGACTGCTCTCTACTGCACTGAGTGCTCAAGCTACAGTAAGCACCAGGCCTCACGTAGCTAGTTTAGTCACCCATTTGTGATTGCATGATATTTCTTCCAGAGACTCTTTGCCAGGAGGCAGCTTGCTAAAGCCTGTCCCAGGAGCTTTAAAAATTCTGGTTAGTTGCTGTAGGACACCTCATCAGAATCCACAGCATGTCATGAGTTCACAGCATGCAACTTCCACTTAGTTCAAGGCCACTTTTTCAAGACCTGGTCGAAGAACTGCTCTCGTGGTCCCTAGGGACTGTTTTTTTTCTGGGAAGTGCAGAGTGCTTTCTCCTGCCCTAGGCTGTGCAGTGCTGCTGTACTCTGCCTAGGAGAGAGGACACAAGCACACAATGCATAGGACACAAGAAATGTCACGGAGGTAGCCTGGGTAGGCTGAGACAGCCTCCCTGCCAGCCAATCCAACGCAATCTGAAGCGGTGAGCACATTAGTAAGTGCTATTTGACAAGCAAAGGGAAGCCCTCAGGGCATGTATCTATACATAAGAGCATGTGCAAACCCATAAAGAAATACTTTATCCAACGGGCACTAAACATCCCTGTGCTTCACTAGGCATGTGCAGAGGAAGAAATAGGTCAAAACACACCCACCTGAAGAGCACTACAAGCAAAACAACAGGAAGGAGAAGGGGAAGCGGTTTGCAAAATTATGGAAAATGAATCCTGAGCAAGTGGTTTTCATCCGATCAAAAGCAACATTAAACTGCAGATTCCTCCCCTCCACTTGTTGCCTTGTTTCCAACTGTCAAGTTTCCCACTTCTCCCCACCATCCTTGAAATGGATGCCAGTATACTGGCATGACTCCACCTCTACATGCATCCAAGGGTAACCCAAAGTGAATCTTCACAGCACTGAAAGCAGCCCTTCCCACAGGGAAAGGGCCCAAGAGTTGGTACTTCCTTCCCTGTTAGGAAACAAACCTCTCAAGACCCTGTTCATCCACCCATTTAACAGGGACATGGCAGTCCTCTCCCCATAGGCTCACAGGCACACAGTGGACCACTGTTCACAGAGGATGTGGGCTGTGGCATCTGGCATGAGGGAAGTATGGGAAAAGGAGGGAGGTGAGGTGGTGCACAGGAGGGAGTAACCAGCTGCAGGAAGCAGAGGGAGAGGGCAGGATGGTGGGATACCCTCATCTGCAGTCTGCTTCTAGGTCACAGCCCAGGTGCTAAAGGCAGATGGGCTCTGAGCTCAGAGAGAACAAGAAGTCTTTGAACCTGTGGCTCTGGATCCCTACGCACTTAGCCTTGCGTACCCAGATGACTGACATAAGCCACTTTTGGAAGATGAAATACCTGTCCTTTTATGATTCCTACAGTACCATGCCAGGACTCACTGCTCCTTGTCTCCTTTCCAAGGAGGGGCCAGCATGTGAAATACCTTTGCCATTTTAAGCACAGTTTAATGCCCAGTTTCTTTCTCTGTGCATTTTTGAAAGACCTCCCTGTTTTTCCCATGGGCTCCCCATTGCACAGCCTATCATTCCAGCCTCCAGACTCCCAACTTTCTGTGTCCTGCTGGCTTCACCTGTACAGCCGAGTCATTATTACAAGCACTAAGGCAGCTACTGCAGGTCTCAGATATACAACCTTTCAGCTTCAAACACTTCTTTGACCAGTGTTAGCTGGCTTAGATTCCTTTACTGGCTTGCAGCAGCTGGGAACAGGTGCACAGTTTTTCCACCAGGTACTCTTCAGACTGGGTCTGTGCTTGAAATATCATGTAGCAAGAGAAGACACGGAACAGGGCTAAAAAAGTGATCAAATCAGACCCCAAGAAGGAGGGTGAGAAGGCTAGGTAAGCCATAAGTCAGGAGTAGTATAATAGAAGCTGCTTAGAAGCCTTGTCATATATGAACAGCAGGTTAATTTCAATGAGAGACAGACAGACTGTGAAGGAGAAGGGTGCTTTGCATGTTTCTTACATTGAAGAGTTCAAGCTGCACTCAGTCTTGGATGTAGGTGCAACAGCTGGGACTATTTTAAATGCATTTCTTCCCAAGATGACTTATCCACTTACAACTTCTGCTAGGTAATGACCATTGCTACAGGCCAAACTAGTTACTTGCAACAGGTTGGAAGAATCCAATTGGTACCCCATGAAATAGGGCTAGTGGTGTGAGAGAGGGAATCCTTCCTTCACAGCACTCCAGGCTAAACAGAGCAGCCCTGCAGCAGAAAAGGCTGTCTTGGTCTCCATAACCCAAGAAACAATAGCTCATGGAGTGGACTTTTCTTTTTTAGTGCTCTACTCCTGTTCCAAATGGAAGCCAGATATGACCTGGGCAATATGACCAATAGGTCAATATCCAAGACATCTGCAATCTTACCACATTACTTCAGTGTTTAGCCATTTCATCCAGACAAGTGGAAAGCATCAAGTGATCTTTGTAAGTGATTAAAAAATAAGCCATCTGTCACTCATCATCATCTAATTCATCATAAAATTCCCCATTGTACTTGAACAGGAAGCTCCACTTTCAGCAGCCCAGACCACCTGCTCAGAGCCTTTGTTTTCTGGTGGGTACTTGTTTCTGATTCAGACCCTCACTGAAACCTGGCTTTTCTGGTTTGCAGCTAAAATATAATGGTGCAAGAAGAGGTCTGTCAGAAATGTTATTATAGAAACACTACTGGGAATTGTGCCAAGGTCAACTTCAACTTCCCAGATACTATTTGGGAAACAAATACTTCTAATAATAAACTTGGGCCCAGCTAGCCATGTGTATGATAGCTTCCAGAATTCTTCTCAGTAGTCACAGAGACATAAAGAGACAACCCCAAGTTAGTAATGAAGGCACTCAAAAAAGCTGGTCATAGAAAACAGCACTGGGCTGAGTTCTCAGCAACTGTTTCCATTTACACTGAACAGAATGACAAACAGAAGCAGATTGGTAATTAAATTTTTCAACTTCAGAAGGGCAAACTGTAAAATTAAGGAATCTTATTAGTGTATTTATCTGGACTGAAGAGCTGAAAGACTTGAATGTGGAGGGAGATTAGAATATGTCTATATTATAGAATCATAGAATAGTTAGGGTTGGAAAGGATCTTAAGATCATCTAGTTCCAAGCAAAAGAAAAATTTTCTTGGGAAGCACTTTAGGCCTGAATAGGTAGGGAGGGGAAAAAAAACCCAAATCACCCTAGAGAGTTTCTTAGGAGTCACAGATAGTAAACAGTCCTCGTCAGCAAAGATACAGTGTAGAGGTAGAGATGCATAGGATTGAAGCCGGATTTGTCAGAAGTCTAATGAACTAGGACATGCAAAAGATTATTAAAGTAAACAACAAATAAATCTTCAGCCATTCACAGAAAAGGAGAACATGTCTTAGGTAAGACAGTATTTCTCTGCTACAAGTAGGGAAGCATTGTTGCAAATTCTGGTGTTTCCCCCAAAATACAGCATACAATTTGTGCTCTCTCGCTCAAGAAGAAAACAGTGCTGGAGAAGATGCAGAGAAGGGTTACACTGAGAATGAACAGCCTGTCATCTTCTGAGAACAGCTAAACAATGCTGGCAGGACAACAAAGGGGTACAGACTTGGCTGCAAATTTAATTAATTCCTTGCCACAGCAGAAACCTGGAGACTTGATGCCCTTGCTCTGCAGCACATAGGTCTCTGGCCTTTTCCTAGAAGCCTTATGTTTGTTGTAAAGCATTGGCACAGTATAAATGGGTGGAATATGAAGGAAATGATTTTGAACAAGAAACTTGCCATACGAAGTTGCATGGCCATGCCACAGACCTTCTAAGTCCCTGAGCACTATAGCTCTTTTGTGCAAAATCTCTCCTCCTGCTCTTCACATCTGTCCCCATAAAGAACTCCATCCCATTAACATCACCCTCAGGTGTGGCAGCCATTGCCTTTGCTCTTGCTAGAGAAAATATCCCCTTTCTTGTAAATCCACTTGTACCCAACTTTTTTGGGGAATTCCCTGTCCTAAAACATGTGGACATTCCTCTAGTCTTTTCCCACCTTGTGGAAGAAAGCCTACATAAGTATGCCAGCCAAGAATCAGAGTCTGGAGCTCATTTCCTTTCTCATATCTATAAAAACCAAGACAACTGTCCTTCTGGATAATTAAAATGCCCACGTGCTTATTACATGTAGTTACTTATGGTAGTAGAAGGACTGAATCAGATGACACCATGGTGGTCTTTTTGGTCCTGATGAGCTCTTCTTAACTCACTTCCAGTGAAACTGGAAGTTACAGAAAACCATAAGAATAATCACAAGTGAAGTTTAGGCAATATCCATTACAGCACAAGGTGGGACAAGAAACTCCGCTAATTTCCTGTTGACTGGCATAAATAAATCTGAAGCAGGTACCTGCACTCTTGGCAGATGGTTCTCATATGCCTCTCATCCTGTCTTTTCCTCCATGGTATTTTTGTCCATGCTCTGGATCAGCATTTAAAAGCAGGAAAATGATGGTGATCCACTTGAAATCAATGAAAACAAAAAACATCCAGCAATTCAGTATACAATAAAAAGGTGATGTCCTCAATCCAGACTCTCAGTGGTGCTTAGCAAAACTGTCCTGTACAAATAATGGAAATGAGTCTTTAGCTCAGCAGAGGAGTCTTGCCTGCTCAGTCAGCTCTTGCTGGCTAAAGGCTAAAAGCACTGGCAGCAGCTTTTAGGCAGCTCAGACAGTCCCTTCCCCCTGCACTGACCTTGGCACAGGCTTGAACTACACTCTACCAACTATACTCTACTGCAGGCATATTTAACCTTGATCCTTAACTAAATGTGGGCTCTTCTGGCAGCAGAGGTGAATCCAGAACACTTGGAACTGGATTCTAATCTCCATGGAGATACCAGCTTGGAAAACACAACCATGGGATCAGAAGTGAGGCTGCGTTTTTGTCATTAACAGTCATCTTCAACTAACAGAAAGTTCAGGGAGCAGCTCTCCTCCCCTGCAGTTGCCTTTGCATGGAGCACAAGGTCAGGTTACTCTTCAGAGCCTATTTTAGGAGCTAACTTGGAAGCAGCCTCACCAGCATTCACTTAGTACGACATCGGCACAACGATGCCACTGAGGTTTCATAGCCTTGTTACACAAATCATTATGTTCTACTTGGTTTTCTTTAGCTGCAAGGGAGATTTAGAAAACAGATAAATGTATCTGTACAACTATGTAAGTGTACAGGTAAGTGGGTGAAAACTCAGTGTGAGATTCTACCCCCATCATCGGCATCATTTGAAGCCCTATGGCTCCTTCTTCCCTTAAAAGCATGGAAGGGCTAAGTCAGAATATCCACAAACACAAAAAAAATAGTAGTTTTTTTGCAACTGACCAGTGTTTGTAGTGATCTAGCTGAGAAAAGGCTGCAAACTTGCACCTTCTCTTACGGAAGTATGACCAGAATTAACTTTCAGTTATGTTTCTCTCTTCTGGCACAGCTGATGCTTGCATCATTTCCCATGCTTCTGAGTTGGCCACTGAACTTAGTATGACCATGTAGAAGTGTCTGTTATCTCCAGCAAGCACAAATAAAGCCCAGCTGTCACTGCAACACAAGCAGTGAACCAGATGTTGCCCTTCAGTTATTCCTATATCAATGTAGATTTTGTATCACTAAACTAACTTTTATTTAAATCCATACAGCTAGAAGCAGAATCCACCTCACTGCCTATTTTCACAAACATTTTCTTTTTTTTTTATTTTCTCCTGAGGATTTTTTTTTTCTTTTTTTTTTTTTAATTTTAGTGATTAGGAAGCTCAGTTTTTCAAAAGGCCTTTTCACTTCCCTGTAAATATAACTGAACCAGAGATGATTCTTACTGTGCAGCATGTAGGAAGAGGGAGAAGCTAGTTACAGAATTAAATTACCTGGGACAAACAACCTCACTTTGCCAGGTTAGCTACCCCATGAGCTAGAGCAATTTGAGTAACACAGTATCTGGGACGGTCAAAAGTCTCTAAGCAAATCAACTCTAATGTACACATGTAATAGTTTTTTTCAAAAGAATTCTACTTAAGTAAACAGCTCTGTTAAGGATTTGCCAATACATTGCTTGGTAGGAGCTGATAGGAAGTACCCTTGTATCCCCACAGCAAACAAAGACAATCTTGATGGACTGCTACCTGTAAATTTTGTTTAAACATACAGTTAGAGCTGAATTGAGAAACCAGAGGACCCTTTATAAAGTGAACAGCTCCCTTTAGGTGACAGAAAGACTGATCTAAAGTCAACAGTAGAGTCCCCAACCTGCAGGTGGATACGTTCTTGTAACTCCTCTGACATTATAGCATCATGAACATGAAGAACAAACACAGTAATTACTCCAGAGCTACCATGCCACTGTTGTTGATAAGCAATCATGAACAGTGATTTACCATACAGAACAACAGTGATAGAGAAATTTGAGAGCAGAATCTGAAACAGGGATACTCTAAGTGAAAAGGTCCACTTTATTGGAAAGAAGGATCCTGTGACCTTTCCAGAAAAGGCAAATAGCATGGGACACAACAGTGGCAGTAGTTACATGCCCTACATCTCTTAAGCGTTTAGAGGTGGTCTTTGCAGAAGTTACATCAAGGACTAAAGAAGCATTTTCAGAAAGAAGAGGACTCGTAAGGTTTTTACCTTTTCCAGATGGAACTTCTTTGCCTTTACTCTCTCCAGTGTTTCCAGTTTTTCCTTCTAACTAAAGGCTGCTCTTCCAGAAAGGATTCATCCACTGCTGTGCCTGGTTGTGAAGAGACAGTGTTTCAGCATGTGTGGTAGATAACACAGCCTGCTTTCTGAACAGGTTTGTTTTTATCTAAAATGCCTGAAAGGTGGGTGATTACTAAAACCTTCATATCAATTTAAATATCACTTGTCACGAAAGCTTACTGGATATTTTCAGAGTGTTCACTTAAAATTTATCAAAGCATTTTCCAGTGTTAAGAATCTTCCACAAAATGAATGCAACTGAATGCTGTATTGTACCACTCTGAGTGGAAATTTTTTGCTTTCTAAAAGCAAAAAAGGTGGCCTGCTTACCATCTTCAAAACACATGCCTGGCTGTGTCTTTAACCAAGACACCAAGCTGCTGCCACATAAGCGATGACATATATCTTGATTTTTCAGGTCTTTCAGACCAGTAGGCAAACAGAGAAAGAAGACTGGGCTACATGAAGGGAAAGAAAAAGGGTGGCTTAAAAATATTAGACAAACAAAAAAGAATTGTTGGAAAGGGTTGGGGTGTTTTTTTGACATTGCACAGGTTTGGTTTGTTGTTTGTGGGGTTTTTTTTTACTCAAATATTAACTGTTTTTTGACAATAACTTCTACATATGTCCTAAGTGTCAGAAAAAGAGAAGAGTTTGAGCCAACACTGCAGTTCAGACACATCATGGGCCCAGATCAGCCTTCAATTGCTGGGATCTACAGGTCCTGTGGACAACTGTCAGATGATTCTGAAAGTATTTCAGAGCTTAGGCATAAGAAGATCAGGGCAAGCTGTGGCTATATAACCAAGGAAAGGTGTCAGTATTGTTTTAAGCCAGTGTAGATGTGATGTCACTATGAGACACCACAAGGCAGAAATTCTGTGAGATTTATATTAGCTGCATCTGACTCTGCAGCCAGTCACTGCTGGCAACTTTCCCTGCGATGTTCAGCCATCATTAGGCAGACCGCTTGCTTTTCCTCATCTACAATTACAGTTGTTAGGGAACTTTTAAGGAATACATTTTAAATCAAAGACAAAAGGCACTTTTCCCTTGGGATCCTGCTTGAACTCTTGCTGCTTTACTCACCGAGCTCCTCAAAAGTTCAGTAGATAGACTTTGGGGAGTGCTTCTGTTGTCTTGGCCCACAGACAGCCTACAAAGCAGATTTGTTTTTTCCTAAGTCAGAAATATCAGGAGCCCTACAGATCCTGGCAGCCCTCTAGGGAAGAAGTGTCCAGGATTTTCAGATTCCTTGCCCCAACAGTCTAGAAATCAGAGAATTGCAGATGCTCCCCTCTATCTCCTGCCATCCCACTACATGAAAGGGAACAAGGAAGTCCCAGCTTCCGTGGCAAATCCAGGGGCTTTTGAAATTTGAAGCCTGCACTTTCTTAACCTTCCTCAGTCCTAATTTGTTGAAATTGGCAAGCCAACATTTTTCAGATTGCTGTTCTGTGGGGAGCTTCGTAATTATCTTTCACTGAGTTTGGAATTAAAACAGAATTGCTGATTTGCACAGTCATCTGCAATGTGAATTTACTGTTCCCTCTTTCTGCCCCTGGTTTGGGAAGTGTCAGAACTATGTCTTTGGAAGGACAACTGGCAAATATAAGCCTGAAAATGAGGTAATTAATAGTTGTCTGAAGATATTACAGTGGCTAGTTTGAAGAGGAAAAGCCTCTGACAGATTAAAACATATGCATTTCCAAAAACGTCTTTAACTTTTCCCATGATTAAAACTATAGTGGAAAGGAAAAAGAAAAAAAAAAAGTATGTGGAGATTTGCAAGAGTATATCTAATATGATCACTGTTACAGCTCACTTCACCTCACCACTTCAGCACTTTTTTAAGCATCAGTTTGACTGAAATTTTGAAGGTGCAATGCTTGGCTGTTGAGCTGATTAACCTGAGCAAACACAGCTTTCCCTAAAGAACAGAAGGAGGAGAAAACAAACAAACAAAAAAACCAACCATGCTTTTGAATATGAAATAACTTCTTAAACTCACATTCCATAAACCGGAATTCAGAGAGCCTCTATCAGATTATTTTATCTACCAGCATCTTTAAGATGAAGTCAAAGGCGACAGGGAGACAGCCAAGATGATTTAAATGCTGGGCAAAAAAACAGAATGCAGATCTGACCATCCTGATGCTTGTAGTCTAAAACAATTCTATTCCCATGCATGCAGTTAAATTCTATACTATGAACTTCAAACAACCTTTTTTGGGGGGGGGGGGGGTTCATCAAAGCAAAAAAATTAAGGGTGAAAGATGCTCCACTTCAGAGTAAGCACTCATCTGATTAGTACATTTTATGGTTATGCCTGCTGAAAAGGATCAGAAAATGCAATTGTCAATGTAAAAAAGAGAAATAATCCATGATCGGTATCCAGACCATGGACCTTTTTTCTCCCCTTAGTTGATAAAGCAATTCTAATTGTTCTTAGTTCTTACTTTCAACTAAACCACCTACTTCTTTTGGCAAAATCGTTTGTGTTTACCACACGTGTTTACCACGTTTCCTTGCAGGTTTCACCTATGCAGGACGGTGTTGTGGTTTAAGCCCAGCCAGTAACTCAGAACCACGCAGCCGCTCGCTCACTCCCACCCTCTTCCTTCCTCCCCCCGCTCCCGGAGGGATGGGGAGGAGAATCGGAGGAATGTAACTCCCACGGGTTGAGATAACAGCACTCCAGTAACTAAGGTATAATACAAACCACTACTGCTACCACCAGTAATGATAAGAGGAATAACAAGGGAAGAGGACACAATCGCTCACCACCCGCCGACCGATACCCAGCCCGACCCCAGCAGCGATCTGTCCCTTCCAGCTAACTCCCCCCAGTTTATATACTGGGCATGACGTGCTGTGGTATGGAATACCCCTTTGGCCAGTTTGGGTCAGGTGTCCTGTCTCTGCTTCCTCCTGGCTTCCCCTCCTCTCTGGCAGAGCATGAGACTGAGAAAGTCCTTGGTCAGAGTAAACATTACTTAGCAACAACTAAAAACATTGGTGTTATCAGTGTTGTTCCCAGACTGAAAGTCAAAACCACAGCACTGTACCAGCTACTAAGAAGGAGAAAAAATGACTGCTATAGCTGAACCCAGGACAGACGGTCAGATCTACATTTACTAATACTTGGGCTGATGGTTTTCAGCTATGGTAAGAAAAGCTTTTTCAACTATGGGAAGAAAATATTCATGCTATTCTAGTGTTAAACAAAAAACGAAAACACAACCCCCCCCAAACTTATTCATACTTACAACAGAATTTTTTTGCTATGCTTGGAGACTCAGCTGCATCTAATTGTTTATCTTGCTACATGTTTTATCCCTGAACACAATATGGTCAATTGTCAATATCAAATCTGCCAATAATTTATTTTATAAAAAGCAGAGCACCAAAACTTAATGATTAGAAACAATACCACATTTGTAGACTAATGAAGTACGTTTGATTAGTTTATCTGTTTGTCCTGTTCTTCAGCTGTCTTCAAGGAAATCTTAATGCTGTAAGTTTGCTCATTTGTAATTACTGCTGTTTTGCAGAAAAAATTACAGGTGAATTTGCAGCATCTTTGTCCAAAATTGGCTTTAGTTGTCTTATATGAATGTAATCACTAAGAAACAAACAAAACCCCCCAAATCGAAGGGAAGCAAGCTCAATATGTAGTCAGAATTTTGCTCTGAAATGGACCTTAACTGTTTATAATACTGTAGCAGTTGCACTTGTAGGTCACTTGCAATAATATGTGAAACATTTTGTGGTGTGCAAGCAGGCATAGGTATGTGTTGGAGTGGGGAGGTGACAAATAACAAGAAGGAGCTCACCAGTGAAACTTCGAATTGGGAAAGGACATGACTCAGATTTTCAAGAATTCCAAACAACTGTAGAAATGTGTTCCTGAAGTGACCTAGTAAGTGTTTGTCACGGTCTGTCAAAGTCCCGTTTACTCCCTAAGACGGAAATAACTGGAATACATTGTTAATGCAGATAGCTACACAAATAATCAAGTTTTCATTACTTGAATTAGTCAATGAGTGTAAAGTTGCACTAATGATTTCTTCAAATGAAAACGCCTTCAGGAAACAAGAGCAGTCTGGTCTGTGCCACTTGACCCAGCTGACTTCTAATACCAATGGTGAGAAGTCCATAAAGTTTTGAACACCATCTCCATAGCGCTAGCGGCTTTCAGTGTGCTTATCAGGTGTCCCCACACACCCCTCCTCAGGAAAGGAGGAACTACAACGAACTGAAAAATAAAAAAAACCCAACCAGAAGAGTCTGTTCCTCTAACACAGCCTTGGTGCATTGGCTACCCAGCACAGCTCCACAGCCTAGGTATTTCTGTTCAAACTTGGATCTCCCAGTACCATCTACAGCAGATGACCGATCAACACTGGCCAAAGTTTAAAGGAACTAACTGAGGCAAAACTGACATTAAATCTGAAACTCAAGTTAATAGTCCTGGGTATTAACATTCTCCCTCCATCTGTGGAGTGGAAGGTCTGAAGGCTTTTACACAGTAAGTGGCCACCTTTAGAAAACAGTTACAGCTACCTGGAAAAGCCTCAAGCTTTTATTGATCTGTTTTATCCACTGGATCATGCATAGCTCTTTGCAAAGCCACAAGACACAATCAACCACACACAGATAAGGAACCATATGCATTCACCCACTATTTCCTCTCCTCCTTTCATTATGGCCATTTGGGGTTTTAAATCAGACTCATGATTCAGGCAAAGCTGGTATGCCACACATTTCTCAGCAGCTGAAGGTAAAGCCAACAGAGAAGTCTAGTAAAGCTATTCTAGGCCAGCATTTCCACAAATGGAGAGCTACAATCACTATGGCACTAATTCGTTCCAATTTCTGTTGTCTGTATTTAATCCTATGTGAGCTGTAACTTACCTCTAATCTTGGGTGACTATTTCCCATGCGGATGGCCTTTCAGTAGTCCTGTTCTCTTTCTCACCCAGCTCCCTCCTTTCTGTTCTGCTCTGAAGCACATCCATTCTCATATTTCAGTATTTCTCTTCAGGCATCTTATTTTTCAGTATCCTCCCACCTTTTTTTTTTTCCCTCCCTATGAAAAGAATAACATGTTACAAGAATTGGACAGAAACCAGGGAAGATATGCTTGATAAGTTCAGCTTTGGGGCTCCAGCTGCTAAAGGGACCTGACTAGAGCCAATCCAAATTAACCACCTTGAAAAACCATATAGTGTAGCCACTGGGCCTTTAGCACTGTTTAGCTCCACTAATCAATTCCTATTGCACTCTGCTACTCACTAATATAGACATATCCATAGTCACCTTGAGGTAAGATAGATCCATATATGCACAAGTATGCAAGTACTGCCTCCATAACTTCCTCTTAGTAAGGAAAACAAAGCTTCATCGCCAAGAAGCGTTTGGAGTTCTTCCAGTCTTTTATTAATTAATGCTTCAAGAACTGGCAATTCATTTAATTCCCTTTTATTTTGAAAGTGGTTTTCACTGAAACAATATTTGAAAATTGGCAAACAGCAAGGTTTGTACAGACTCACTTCTGTGAGTCAGTGAGTAGAAAATATGGGTTGCTGTGCCCCTCTAAACACTTCTTGCTGGAAGAAAAAAGAAGCATATGACCATAGCACACTCGTGTTTTTCTTACCAGATAAAATTTGCTGTTGATTTCATAAGCATCTCCTTCCTCTGTTTTGTAAGCTTTGTTTTGAAACTGTGGGGACAAATGCCCTTTTCTGAGTTAACGTGCAAATAGAGGACAGCATGAAAATAAGGCTTCTAGTGTTCAAACATAATTACCACATGCAAGTTTGAGAAATATTGTTAAGTATCACACAAAAGAATACTCTAGAGCTATATCTTTCTTAGTTGGGCTTGTGTGTGCCTGGGTTTGTCTTGTTTTGCTTATTTTTTTAATTATTATTTTGCTGTTATATTTCTCATTGTTGCTTACAAAGTTTCATTAGGGTTTGCAGTCATGAGAATTTTCCACAAAGTCCCTTCCAGCTATAGATGCTATTCCTGCAATATCCTGTAATACCACTCAGAATGTTTCTAGTCAGTGAAACATAAGTATCCATAAGTCATTTTATCCACACAATATTCCCAGAGATACTTTGCCATTATGAAATATTTCATTATAACCTTGGACATTCTACAGTAGACATTAAGCCAGGAAGATTCCCAGCTCCTTAAGGAGTGGCCCAAACATATCTCCTCTAACTAGTATTTGAAGTCTTCCAAGAACTACCAAACACAACATTGCTTCTGCAAAAACATGGAAAACTTACCTTTAGGCAGCAAGCTGTTCCCAAAATCTATGACTGAGAAGATCTGTCTTTGCATGATTCACAACTGTCCAATCTTTTATCGTTTTTTCTGGCATTCTTTCCATCTTGATCAATGTAACTTTCCTCATAGTCTGAATGGGAAAGAATGAATTCTTTATGACAGTTCTTCACCTTCAGAATATCAACAATGATCCTTACGCAGCACAGAAGAGGACAGATGGCCAAGATTTGGGTCTACCCACTCACTTGACTCCAACTTGGTTGCACTGCTAAAGTAGCTACTTACGTAGACTGACAACCTGAAATTGAATTAACACAGATAATAGACTGAATTAGCTTCAGCTGTTTATAAGTTAGGAAAGAGCCCACAAAAGTACCTGCATTGATTAAAATAAATTGAGTCAAACTGATGCAACTGTCTTAATTGTCTTCCTTTCATTTTTTCAATCCTACATTATTTAAGAGGGACTCTGACAAAAGATTTTTCCTGGAAAATGCAGATTAAACAATTCTCTTATCTACTCAGAAGATCTTTCTAATTAGCGTGCATGTGTTGATCATCTCAAAAAGATCATGATAAGGTGGAATGAACAGAGACAGAAGGCAAAACCGCCTGTTATACTCAAAGGTTAACACTGCTTGGGAAAGCCTGCTTTTGTGTGATCTCATTAATCGGGGTTATGCATTTGCTGCACTACCTCAGCCAGACTGCTGGTGAAAATATTTAACGTTTCCTTCAAATCTAGGCACTTTCCAGTCTGTGTCAGTAATAACCGAGTAATGGCAGAGCTAGAAGAAGGACAACTAGGTGAGTTCAACATGTCTGGGTTAAAGACATTTCCTACTTGAAACCTCACGGTATTATAATAAATACACATGCAACAAAAACAAATGTATGGTTCTATACAGTTTAGTTTATCATACTATACTGTTTCGCATATTGCCGTATATTATGCAATATCATATATTTGCAGTACATACCAGCATACAAGGGTTAGTGTATGCTACTGAGAAAACTGATCTGATAGGAGAGTAGAAAGAACAAAGTGAACAGAGGTGAGCTGGAGGAAAAAGACAGTGATAGGAAGAGATGCAGGAAACGAATAAAAAGATGGCAGAGGAAGAAAATGTGCATGAACTGAAGATGTATTAGAAGAATTAAGACTGAATTAAGTGAAGGAAATAGCAAGATGCTCCAGAATTTCTCTGATAATAATGCTTGCTCCCCGAATGGCTAGAAAAACAATAAACACATCACTCAAACGATTACTAGGGCCAGAACTCAGTCCAATTTACACAGTTAAGCAACTCACTTCACCTGTGAAAAATTCACCTGGGATACAGGCTGTTTTCTGCTGGCATTAGAAATAACGTGGCTACCTGTTGCTTATTCTTCCCATTGCAGAAGACATTATTCCAAATAGGCTCAGCAGTCAGTAAGGTCCCTATGTCACTTCAGATTGCTTATGAGATCTAGCATTATGTACCAATAAGTGCTCCAAGATTAGGCTATGCCTAGGAATGTATACATCCTCAGGCTTGGACCTGAATTCTGCTTACCAAAAAGGAGAACTGACCTCTATGTATCTGAAAAGTTGCAGACGCAGCCACAAACTGGTTGTGAAAGTCACATAGGCTCAAGAATAAAACAACCTCCTCTCTCGCTTACACAGGTCTTTTCTCTGACTTATACAAACACATAGGCACAAATAAACTGTGAAAAGTGACCAGATCTTGCATTCTAGTCCCTGCTTTGCTGAGGGCTCTGATTTTACCTCAAGAAAGTTATGTCACTCTGATTTCAAGTCTCCCCATCCATAAAACTGCAGCCCTCTCTATGATGCTAACTGCTTTTCTAACTACTATTCCTTTCTTTTTGTCCAGAAGGAACTAAAGCAAACCCCAAACCCAAGGAGGATCTTAGCTTAAGACAGCCATCATGCCAGCATAACTTGGGCTGGCTGTAGTAAAGTTTATAGACAAGACTATAGTTTAACAAAAGCAGCTTACCCCAAGTTCTACATGGAATTGCTCTGTCCTCACTATTATTCTAGGTGAGTGCTAACAGAATTTCATCACATGCAGCATTCTGGTGTATCTTATATCTTTTGGGCAACAATAATAGGATGATGTATGCACACAAATTTAATTTCAGTAAGGAGAAATAGGTTAAGGTATATGAGTCTAATTAATCTTCTATAGTCTGATTTGGTTTAACCTGCACACTGGGGAATGAAAATAAAGTGTAGATACAGTCATGAGACTCCTTTTCTATGTATGTACCTTGAGCTCAGAACTTCAGCACTTTTGAGTATGTGGCCACCAGCATGACAGGTTGTAGACCTGCTGTAAAGTCCACATCAGCTAACTGCCAGTTCCCTCTGCAAGGCCCAGTGTAGAGGAGAGGCTGACAGGTTTTGCATTTTACATTTAGGAATGTGTGGCTTTTAGGATACACTGAGGCCACCAATGAGATTCTGGAATCAATTCACTCAAACCCCATTTTCAATATCACAAATGTTGCTGCTCACACAGGATAAGCCATCAAGATCAGATTAAAAGGAGGATGGTTACATTCTGTAGTTCTTTATGGTTCTCAGCAACATTCACTTTTATTCTTCCAGTGTCATGAGAGTGCCTGAATCATGGCTGCTCTTTGCAAGCCCTGCTTTGACACACCTGTAGCCCCCTTAGAGAAACATGGGTGTTCCATTAAGGAAGCATTAATTCGCACACAAGCATGCTGCTCTAAGAAGTGTTCTACCCCCACATGCACAAAATGTGATCTCCCTATGGCTGTAGAGAAGATTCACTATCATTCCTTGAAAACACAGCAACAAGAAGGTCTATTCATATTCGTAGGAAGAAACACTAGAAATACCATCTTTCCCTGGTGCTGAAAAACAATTTAAAAGGACAATACCGCTACTCCACGTCACTAAATAACGTAGTATGTGGTGTTTCTTCCTGAAGGCTAACTCATGCAATCCTATGACTAGACATAACCTTCAACTCCCTTGTTAAAAGCATTCTTTCATCAGCCTGGTTACAGATCCGAAGCTGAAAAAATCTGAACTCTGGGCAAGACAGCAAATAGAGAAGAAGCCCAAATTACTACGTAATTTAAACAAACCTTGTGACTTTGAGTCATCTTTGAATAGACGGCTTGGGCAACATTGCATCCTCTAATCTTTCCTTGTGCTTTGCTGATAATCATAGTGTGCAGTTAAAAATTTTACTGAACAGGTAATATAATTTTAAGGGAATTGTATGGAAAAAATTGCACTTTCCAGCATGTTTGCATAGGACATGACAGAAGAAGTCCTCATTTCCAATTGCATACTGCAGAGTTACAGTGCCCGATCATAGAATCAACTAGGTTGGAAAAGACCTTAAAGATTATGAAGTCCAACAATTACCCCAGGATTGCCAAGTCCACCACTAAGCTATATCACTGAGGGCCTCCTCTACAGGTTTTTGAACACTTCCACCACTTTCCTGGGCAGCCTGTTCCAATACCTGATTACCCTCTCTGCGAGGAATTTTTTCCTAATATCCAGTCTAAACATTCCCTCCAGTAGAGCTTGAGGCTGTTAGCTCTTGTCCTATTACTTGTTACTTGGGAGAAGAGACCAACCCCCACCTCACTGTAACCTCCTTTCAGGTAGTTGTAGAGGTGTTTCATTTACTCAAATGGCATTTACATCAAGTATCTTTTTTCCATCTCATTGTTTTTATTTTACGTTGTGGGGAACTGCTGTGTAAGGAACAGACTAACTACTACAATGGCTGGTCTGCTGCTCAAATAAAGAAGACTGAGGACTAAAAACTGTATTTCTACATTCAGCTCTGCAAGATTTGAAACATGGCTCTGGTGAGATCAGAAGCAGACAAACTATATCTCTTAGTTATGACTACTATTAATATCTAGAGTATTGCATAGCTCATAAGACACTCAGATCCAAACCCTTGTAATATTGCACACTGCCTAAACGCAGAACAGAAAGACTGGCTGAGGCCCCGGAGTGCTTACTACCTAATGATTCATACAGCCATTTTTAGATACTTGACTTGAAACACATTATACTAGTTTTCAGAAGTCCCAAGAGGAAGTAGCTCTCCGCATTAAGAACCAGGACTGCAGCTCCTCAGCATCCTTCAAGATGAGGCTCAAGAAGCAAATAAATCCTATGTAAGACCCTGTGGCCAGCATTTCTGGGTGGCAATGTTTTTTTAAAGGATTATGGTCTGCCAACAGAGAACTAAGCTGTTTTAATAGGGCCCAGCACATAGCAAATCTCCCAGATATGGAAGCTTAAAGCATTAGCAAATGTTCTGAGAACACTGGTAATTGTAATGTGAAGCAGAATTCACCCACATTCTCCAAAGGGTTCATTAATCATTGCTCAGTGTTTTACAGTTAGTATTATTTGACTGACATGCCTCAAGAACACTAATGAAAAAATCTGAATGACCAGTTTCTTCAACTAAAGCACCCCATATACTATGCTCAGGATGTTATAATAAAACAACAGGATCCATGAACACAAAAAATTAAAAAGAAAAAAAAAAAAAAAGCACAAAGCAGCCTAGTCCCAAACTGCTGCTATTTAATTTCATGCCAGTACTAAGCAGTGCAACAATATGCTAAAAGCTGGGGTGAAGGCTTTTTACTAGCTCTGCACAACATAATGTATCAAGCAGAGAGTATCTGGTACAGATCAGTACAGGGTCACTTCTTAAGGGGGAGATAGGCAATTACTACAATCACCCAAGGGAATATAAAATGCATCAATAAACCTGAAGACCTGAAATCCTATTCAGTGACTAATACAGTCCTACTTCGTCACTGAATTCAACTAGAGCTTCTTTTCAGTTGAAAGGCAAGTTTTACACATGAAAACCGGCTATATAATCCCTCTGTTCCTTCAATAAGACTGCCCCCTTATTCGCAAAGGGATGTTTGGGCTCCACTCTCCCTGTAACCTCCCGTGCTGAGTCTGGAACCTACTGGAGGTTTTGAATTCGGTTATTGAATTTGTGTCCTTTCTTTCGTTTAGGACTCCATGCCTATCTGAGGATGTGTTTCATTTTTCATATACACAGAAAAGGCCAGCATTTCTTGTTTAAATGCTGGGTATTTTGCTTCTGGTTTCAGTGAAGCTAATTATTCAATATGTTTAGTGGGTCTATTTTAGTCTTAGATATCCCATGTACTCATCTACTTATGCATTTCAATTGCTCACATTACAGTGCCAGCATAATACTGCTTGAAGTACAGGCATGTGAATCGGTTGTCCTCTGCAGTTGATACTTCTTCACAGGTGCTCAGCAAACACGGCAATTGAAGAACTGGAGTTTACATGAGGGTCTAAATGCCTTGCCAAAGAGTCTTTGGAAGGTATGCTTTTTCAGCAAATGTATCTAACTTGCTTTCATATACTTTAAGTTATGCATCCAAGGTTTTGAAAACAGAGGTCACAAAGCAGTAACTGCTGTATGGCATTAGCTAACAAAGTTGTCAGTCACATATGTTTTAACACTAACAAGGTGGAAGCCTTAGAATCATAGAATAGTTAGGGTTGGTAAGGACCTTAAGATCATCTAGTTCCAACCCCCCTGCCATGAGCAGGGACACCACACACTAAACTATGTCGCCCAAAGCTCTGTCCAACCTGGCCTTGAACACCTCCAGGGTTGCAGCATTCACAACTTCCTTGGGCAACCTATTCCAGTGCCTCATAAGTGCCTTGATTTTCTTCTCTCTGCCAGTGCTACTACTTTGTCAGTTCTCCTTAGCACTCTAATTAGTTACCCTGTGGTATTGTTTAAACAAAAGGTCAAGTTGATCTTCAACAGAAAAAAAAAAAAGTCACTAGGTATACAGTTAACAAGAAAACACATCTTACCATTTCCTTTGATGAAAGTAACCAGTGCTTTATAACTAAGAGAAGCTTATGTTTAGAAAGCAGTTGTGGAGGTTTTAAAGCAACATTAATATTGCCAGCGACATTTCCCTAAATACATCTGGCTTCCTCTGAAAAATGTGCTGTGGATTTAACAAGCTTTGTGCCTCCAAAGCTTTCTGGAACTTGTATCTTCGCTTTTCACAGGAGAGAGGCAGAGTGTGCATTGCCCCTCCATGTATTTGGTCTGTTGCCTTCCCTTTAATTTCAGTGTTCTTTCAAGCCTTTTCAGATGAGCAGAGCTGCAGAAAGAATCAAGATAAGCTAGATGCTGGCTCCTGTTTAGATTTATCCCAAGCTGACTAACAAGCAGAAAATGCATCCTAATTTCTGTTTGTAGCTGCAATTGCCTATGTGATATAGAATGTGACTTCTAACATACCTGGTGCAAACACAGCAGCATATATGGGTCTTCTGAGCACCCTAAAAAGTCAATCACCTTTGCAAACTAAGACACACTGCCACAGGTTAGTCCCAGCGGGCAGACATAAATACCAGACAGGCCAAGGAAAGGCAAGACAGATAAGCATGAAAACAGCTCTAAGGTTAACACTTTCTCCTCTCTACCCTTTTCCTGCCACCGCAGAAAAGCTCAACTGTCTGACATGAAGGAGAAAAGTGTTTTTCAGCCGCCCCATTCTTGACAGAAAAATCAGAGACTGATTCTGTGATGTTTGTGCCTGAGTTCAGACACTTGAGGAGTGGGAGACAGCAGTGAAGCACAGCACCATCCTGGAAGACTTTTTGCCATTGGTGCTAAACCAGTATTTCTTTATTGGATGGCAATAAAATACTGTTACCAGCTTTATGAAACTACATGGCATCAATGGACCCAAATGGGGTAGGCACTTAAAATCTAGCAGCTGATGCTCAGACTCCTCTTATTTTAAAAGACTAGTCAATAAAGGAATATCTCTGTATCCTTGGTTTTCTGAAGGATGTGTATTTTGGGTAAGGTACAGCTGGAATTTCTAGCTGATCTTAAGGACAGTTCTTCAATAAAGCATGAGGAAGATAATAAAAATAGAGTGACAAAATTCATATGTATTACTAAATAAATTGTCTGTGTTTCTGTCTCTTCCAGAAGCAACTGGAGTATTGCCTAGAAGGGATGAGAATGTCAGACACTCCTCTGCAGAGCCTGGAAAAGCAGTCACGTGGGACAGAGAGCAGGAAAAGGGAGAAAGAAGGAAAATGTGTCAAGACAACATGTCTGATGTAAGATGAAAATTTTCCAATATCAAATAAACAGCTTATGATTTGTCTTCTTCTCTAGAGGAGAGATTATATCCATGGAAGAACCCCATTATAACAATTTTATCAGAAATGGTTAAAGGTTCACTCTCTAAAGACAAACTGGACTTCCACCTTGACAAATAAACCAAGTACTAAGTTGCATGTAATTCTCAAAGGAGGCCTGACATACATACATACAAGACCTTACAATTCTCCAACTCTTTCTCATGGAACTCTTTGTGTAGTCAATGATGCATTTTACAAAAGCGTAAGAACCTTCTTATGGTAAATTCAACAAAAATGCCAATCTTTGAACTCTGCCCTTGGTTATATATCAGAGTGAATCTGAAACAACCCCACAGTGTTCTGCAAGTTCCTTCCAAGGCACAGACAAAACCAAAGTCAGGGTCTAGCCCGAGCCGGAAACAAGACAGATCAGTACTTCCTGCTCCATAAAAGAAAAGTTCAATAAACTGACAAGATAGTCACCTTCACTCACTTCCTTGAATTGTCATGAGGCACCCAACAGTGCATATTTTAGTACTGGGAACTAGTTGGAAGGAATTACCACAAGACACTTACAAGAAGTTGCCCTTTTAAATTTCTTTTTTAGAAGTAATTGTCCATATTGACATGACATGTTGCTCCTGCAGAAGCATAGAGCAGGGGCACTGCTTTCACCCTGAACCTTCTGCTTTCTGTTTCTGGCAAGTATCCTAGATTTTGTAATTTAATATTCCTGCCAAAAGCACTGGAAACATTTGAGATGATACTCATATGATTAAGAACAAACTGTGGATTACATTCTTGGCATTTGACTACACTGGAAACCTGCATTTTTCTTGCCATTCCTGTATATTTGTGAGCTAATCAAATAAGACCACAGCAGAATTAAGAACAACTTCTCAAACCATCCCAGGATCTAGTGCAATCCTACTCTTAGTCTAGGGAATGTGTTTAGGTCAATCAGATGCATTTATGCCCATTATCCTTGCATACTAACGAAGTAAGAACAGGTTGTGGTGCAGCTGAGGACATGACTTCTGCATTTTTTTCCTCCATGCTAGAAATGTGTGCTCAGCCATGAATCCTGCTCCTGTTTTACACGTGTAGGAGGTCAATAACGTAACAGCAACAGTGAATCAGACCAAATCTATAAAAAGCCAGACTCCCTCTTCTGACAGTGGCCAATAATGGGTACTTTTGGAAGGAGTACAAAAAACAGGGCAAGACTAACTCTTCCTCTAATACACCCTACTGAGATCTTGTGATTTGCTGCACAAGGACAGTCAGAGCCAGAGGCTGGTTTTGCATCTGTGCATTTAAAAGACTTTTTGTGATTTTCTTCAGTTCCTTTTGAGCCCACTTATACTCCTGTTCCCCATAACACCCTGTGTCCATCAGTCCTATGGTTTATTTGTACTGTGCTGTGTGAAAAAACAAAACAAATTAGTTTTGCTTGATTTAAGCCTGCTGCCTGGTAATTTTGATAGGCATCCTGTCTTCTTGTCCTGTGATAGAATAATCCCCTCCCTAACCACCCATGGACTATATGTTGAATACCAGGTCATAGGCAGCAGGACCATTATCATCACCATATGCCCCATGACTCTCTGGTGAGGCAGAGGCTCGATTTAGGAGTACAGAAGGGAATAGAGACAAAACAAAGACCGTAAGTTTTGTCTTTTGCTTCACTATACCCACAAATTACAGGGAAAACTTTTAAGGGAAGGGGAAAAATACATTGAATCTCAACAGTTTCTGAACTTACCAAATAATAACCAAAACCTTCAGAGATCCAGTAGGTCTCCCTTGCAGAATAAGCACAGGGGTTTGCTCTTTAAACAAAGAAACTGCTCAAGCTAATGAACGACAGCTGTTAGAACTCACCTCCCAGGACTTCCAGGAAGGGCTGGAAAACATGCTAGCTCAGACATTTCTCAAGATCCAAAGACCTCAGCACTGCAAAAGTCAAATAAATATATGAAACTGCTTGAATGAAGGCTGTACCTTACTATCTGAGTTCATGGGGAACTTGTCAAAAAACTATACAAGAAAATGTACAGCAAAATTTAAAGCACAGAAAACTGCTGAACAGTTTAAGTACTTCGTCTTTTACAAAAAGTACAATTGAAATAACTCAGCTACAGATAGCACATACAAAACATTGACTTCAAATCAGCAACAGATGAGTTTTAAAATTATAAGAATTTAGGAACCTTGCCTATTTCCTATAAGATTATTATTCAAAAAAAAAGGCATATGTTCTCTAAAATGCTCATGCTTTCAAGAAGCCCCCAGAATCATCCAGTATATAATACTGCTGTAATCCTGTGACAAAACTGCTCTGAAAATCTAACAGGAATGAGTCAATATGTTTTTAGAGCAGTATCTTCCACAATTCCACAGACTAATAGAGTATTAACAAATATATATGTTTGTGAATTATCTAGAGAAAAGCTAGAGCAGTATTAAACATAACTCAGTTTTCTGTTATGCTGGATGGTTCAAACACTGCTCCACAAGTTCACAGGACTTGATGCACAGTTCTAGGATAGGTTAATACTGTAGGTCCAATATCCCTTCCTTTACTTCCTATAGCTAAATACAAAATGAGAAAGAAATGGATCACAGCAATAGAGAACAGTCACACTGATACCAGGGAGAGGCAACAGAACAACTATTCATCTAGTTCATCATGTCTGTATCCTCCACTTACCCCAGTCAATAGATGTAGCGCCTTATCTGTTTAAAATAGAGACTGCAAAAACTCTGCTGGATTAAAGCCCCGTTTTTAAATGCATTTTGATACTGTGCAGCTCAACTTTATAACCTACAAGACAGCCTATCTCATGAATCAACAAAGGCAGAAGGGCCCGATGTCCCATGGTTTCCACATGGCCCCTTCTTTTAAAAATAGAAGCCATCCTCTTACTTCTTCCTTTGATAGGTGAAAACAAGAGAACTTCTCCAAGGCCACCTAATAAATTTAGAGGGAGAAATTCTGTTTCTCCAGGAAGCAGGCACAGTGCTGTTGTGACTGGTCAGTATCTCACATTAATGGAGAATGAGGCAGTCCAGAAGAAAGGAAAAGTTTGAAACTTGTGGGAGAGGAAACGCTGCAGGAGTTTTCTGCAACTAAGAGTAGCAAATAGCTCTCTTGTGGAAAGCAAACTCAGGATAACGAACCTAAAGACTTGTGTTTCTACAAAAAACAAGGCCCTTGGGCAAAATCAGTGATGAGCATGTGATAGTCTAGCCAGGGACTTTCAAGACAGTTTCGAAGAATGGGGGAAGGAAGGCACTGGGACAGGGCTCTGGGTTTTATTACACTGGAAAAGAATGAAATTGAAGAAGTACCCAGAAGGGGAAGATAATGCAGTGCCGAGATCCAATATTGTCTGGGACACTGTTTCATTTAGAAGCTGAAAAGACAATGAAATCCCACAGAAGTCATGACAAGGCATGCTCTGGCAAGAAGGCAGAGTTATATAAATAGACAAAAAAAGTCCGATGCTGAGGTGGTGTAGCTGCCCTACAACCTCCTACACCTTATCATTTCTGAGATCTCTGGTAAGGAGTCACAGAGAATAAGTTCTTGGCAGACACTAGTATCAGTAAGAAAATGATTCTGGGCTTTCAATACACTGTCCTGCTCCTCCAACCCATTTCAGTCCTTGCGAGCCACACCATTCCAACAGGGCTCCCCCAAGTAGTTCAGCCCACGTGGGAAAATTAACTTTAAAAAACACTAGTGTTTTCCAAACTAACTGTCACAAACTGCCCCCAGAAGCTTCTGCTCTGCCCTTGCTGTCCACTCTTGCTCAAAAGACCCCATCTCTATGAGGGTGGCTCCAATTTCTCCACTCCAGCCCAGTCCCCAGAGTCCCTGCTCATAGACTTGCCATCACAGTGCCCAGCCTCATCTCCAGTGTGTTTCTGCTTTGGTGGCACTGCCCCGTCTGCAGAGCTAGACCCATTTGAGATCAAGGATTAAGAAACTCACGCAGTAAAGGAAGTGAAAGTTGTGATTCAACAGATGGTGATTCCTCTTAGGCAAGGCTAAAACCAGGGCGCTGCCAAGACATTTATTGACTGGTCTTTTAAGGTGCTCTTTTTCAAATGAGACATGAGAACAGGCAGTAACATTTGTTTCTTTATTTCTCAGAGTTTTAAGAGAAGAAAAAATTGTTCAAGACAGTGGGTTAATTTAGAAATCCACTAACCTGTTGATGAACATCTTCAGTGTTTCACTTGAGAAACACATGCATTTCACAGGTAAGCAATGTGTTCCTGGCACATACTTGGCACATGCTGACAGTGGTCACCATACAAGGAGCTGGTGAGCTAGGATTCTCCACCCTGGTGAAGAGACATGCTCAGGAGTCCTGGTGGCATGGTTACGAACAACCCTTCACTGTCTCTTCAGATATTCAAGAACTAGGAGCCATCAATGAAGCTAAGAGAAGCTGGGTTCTAGACAAGCCCTACAGACCACAATGCTACTTGCAAGAGGATTTTCTAGCTGCAGAAAATTCTCAAGGGAGGCTGAACGAGCATTTACGAGAGAGATCTACTGATAGTCCCTAACTAGACCGCACTAAGTTCAGGAAATCCTGAAAGTGAAAGCACATAATATGGGAGAGCATCCAGCAGAAGTATCATGCCTGTGTTTACTTTTGGATTTGGCCTGCTTTTAGTCAGCCAGCTCAGTTGGCACTTGGTACAACACTACCAATCTGTTCTTGTGCATATTATAAGGGCTAAACCTGTCCCCCCAGCACCATTCCTGCCTTCAGGGATGTGGCAAGTCCCACCAACTCACTCCTAACCGTGCTTCTTGTTCAGTAGAAGCACTTGTACAAAACCAGATCCCCTTGCTGAGTTTCTCACCATTCTGCTCTGAAAGGATCTCCCACCTGCTCTCCCACCATCTCTTCCTGCAGCTGCACCTCTGCAGCTTTTTCTCTTGGCAGCCCCATGACCATCCAGTAAGGTCTACAGGGTAGGCATGGATAATCATGGGCTGAGGGACTTCTAGACCATTGAAGAGCCTGGATGAAGCTTGCTTCTCCACGCACTGACCAAGCTCCTCAATGACAGTGCCTTCTCCTGGAAGAGACCCATGGCTAACATTCCTCATGGCCTGAGCAGGGGGGAGGCCACAGCCTGAGCAGACCCATCAGAGTTAGTCACCATGGTGCCACTGCAGGCACCCCACTGTCCCCACGGAGCACATTTGCTTACCTACTGGCCTGGGTAGCTGTGAGGAAGGCAGGGCTTTTCTGAGCTTAGATCAGCTGCTTCCAAGAAAGCACTCTTTCACATGCTGAGCTCCTGGCAATTCATTAGAGGTGAGCTTGGGGCCATCACTGCAGATGGGTAGCATGCAGACACTTGGTCTGAACCAGTCTGATAATTTGTATATATGTTACTTTAAAGGCACAGCCCTCACTGACACTCAGGGTCATGCATGTGGGATGCTGGCTGCACCAAAAAGAGTTTTCAGTTCCTTGAGAACTGTGTTTAGAAAACAAAATAAATATTGATGAATAATTTAAAATCTGACCAGGCTTCTATGCTGAGGTAACAGACCTCATTCTACCCTACCCTGTTCTGCATTTCATACCCACCCTGCAGGAGAAGAAAGACTATATTACATTTAAACCAATGAAGAAAATCAGGTCTGATAATTAGTTCAGGTCATTGAATAACAGCCATTGCAAAACCTGTAGTTACAACTTCTATGAACTAACAGCATGAGGAAAGAATCTCTCTTGACAGTAATTAATGCAATAAGCAGGGTTTATCATTAGTTTTCTGGAGGCAATGCAGGAAAAGCAGTTCATCATCCTCCTTTTCATAGAACTCCTGCCTGACCTTATCCCTGCAGTGCACTGTAAGGGTAAGATGGTGTATTAAGCCTACAGTTCTGTAGCATTTCAAAGGAGCATTTCAAAGACTATAAATCTTTGAAGACCTGTAGCACTGCCCAGACAGTAGAGCAGTTTCAACCACGTTGTATGTCTGTTACTCTGAAATAGCTGCAAACACAAGTCTTCAAGACCTGTGAACTAACTCAGCTGGTCCTTTAGCTTCACCGTAAACAACATACCGATTACACCAGGGAAGAGAGAAGGGTGTGTATTTTGGCTTCTGGATGAATTTTCACAACAGCAAACATTACATTTAGTCTGTATAAACAGCTACAGTGGCTGCAAGAAAAAAAAATATTATGACACTAGGGCAGGGGAGTCATGTGTTTCACCTGGATCTTCTTACAGTAAAAGGAATAGGGAATGCACTTTGTAAGATCACTTCTGCTCATTCTTTCTTTCCCTTTGGAAGCCTGGGGGAGATGTCATGCTCTGGCTTTTTAGCCCTGATGAAGCAATAGCTATGGTTTTGGAAAATTCCTGATGTTTTATGAAGATGGTGTTATGTAATAGTAAATCTAGAGGCAGAGCTGAAGGAAAGGCACAGAGGAAGTGCGAAAACAACAGACAGACCTTTCATCACAGGGAAGATGGTAATATCTGTCCCGGAATACCAGTATATTTCCAGAGGAGGTTGCATGCAGCACATCTTGGGGCCTAATTGTTAGTGTGAACCTCTCCAGGGGACTCGTTCTCCTTGGGTAATGCTACATTTCACTCTCTCTCTTTGATTTCATTAACTTTTTAAAGGTCATGAAGCATTAGAGGAAGACAGGCTTTCCTAAAGCATATCATAACTTCTCTTACCTTCCAAGAACTAGCCTGAAGCAATTCCAGCACAGCAGCTTCTTCTTCTGTAGTTACCCTTTTCCTCCTCCACATACCCATGAGAATCAAACCTGTATTAAAAGAAGAAAAGAGAAAGAGGGAGATTCCTATGAACTTACCACCCAGAAAAATTGCTGAGATGACAGATATAGAAAGAAAGGTTTTCATCTTTCTCTTACAACCTTCACATCATCTAATGTTTCAGCTCAGTCCCCAAAGATTTCACTCCTCTGTTGGACACAAACTGAAATAGTAACCTAATTCAACTTACACTGGCACGCAAAACCTTTGAGCCGACCTCTGTTAAACAAGAGTACTTGTCCAACTTTGCAAGCCCTCAGCATCACTTTGAAGTCACAATCAAGGCTTTGTGTGATAGAGTAAACTGGGTGAGATTTGCTCTTCTAACTTTAAAAATAAATAGAAATGCCAACTTGATGGGGAATTTTTCTGTTCTCAATGAATCTTTTTCTTCCGATTTTCTGATAAGGAGCTACATCAATTCAGTGCTCAAAACAAATATCTCAAACAGCCTCAGTAAAAGCATTGTGCCTGTCTCAGTCTGGATCAGACCTGATCGTTCTTCACTGCCTTAGGATATGCAGTGTCTCTTGTTCTTTTCTTAAGACCCTCTTTGTTAATAAGTTCTCAGAAAAAAGAAAACCAAGGTAGACAGCACCTAAATACAAGCACCCAAGAAGCTTCTGAGCTCTTTCCAAACAGCAGGTAAAACAACAAGAAGTTAGCAATATTCTTTTCTTTATTGGATGTCACCTTATATAAAACTGCAGATAAGCGTCCAGTTCTTCAAATCTTCTGGAAATCAGTGTAGCCTTACAACCTTCTCTAGAATCACACTCATTTGCATCAGTAGAGGTTTTGGCTACAAAGCAAATCTAACTGGCTTCACTCTCATTGAAAAGAAAACACACCACAAGACCCACCACAAGACCCTCACTACCACAACACATACGGGTATGAAAATGATGACCCACTAAGTGATACAATAATCAAAGTCAGCTCACCATGTAATTTTTTAGTCATACTTTACAAATTGACATGGGGATTTCAACAGAGTCAAGACCTTGGAATTTCACCTAGCCAACTAAAAAGGGTAAGGTACATTTCCTCAAGCTCAACTCTTGTTCAAGCAAATGAAAAAACCAGCTCCAGGTTTTACTTTTGGCTTTGATCTAAGCACCCAGTGTCTCTTTCCTCTTCCTTTAGCATTTTCAAATAAATGGAAGAGCACAGAAATTCAACAACACACGAGCTGAAAGCCCCCACCCTTCACACAACACTATGCACTGAAAATGCAGATCAAAATGTAAGCTGTCATTTTCTTGCCTCTTACCACTGTTAAGTTGTTGAGCATCTCACATTAATATGTGCTCCTATTCTTAGTACTGTAAAGAGAAGTAAACTGAAATAATGTGGTGAAGCACCACATTCAGTCCAAATACTGAAAAGCCTGATTGAGCTACTCTCTGCAGTGTTTTTTTTACCAGCCAACACAATTTGGTTGTACACATATGAACAGGGCTACAAAAAAATCTCTCCTGTGCAAAGTGTCATTTTTGGTGCCCTGCCTGCTAATTGCACCCTCACACCGCTGCAAATATGGCATTTGACTGAAGTTTCAGCCTTGAACTGCTGTTAAAGAGGAGGCCCTTGCAAGGAGTTAACATGAGAGAATTTTACACTCTGACACTCCTCACCTCCACCAGAGAGTGCAGCCTAACCACATTTCAGTGTCCGGCCGGATAAAGCCTGGTCTGTAAAGTAGTCCTGCTCCTAAGATTCAGCAGCAAGAGCAAGGCACTGACCTGACAACGAAATTGCAGCAAAATAAATTCTCACGAGATACAAGAAAAAATTCTTTCCAGTGGGCAGAAGCCCAGGCACAACAGGGGTGGAGGTTTTCCAAAGGCAGCTGCACAAGGAAGGCCCCGGGCGAGCTCATCCAGCCTGGGAACAGTGAACCCCTGGGGTTGGACTAGAGACCTCCAGAGGTCCCGTACAGCTGAATTACCAGCTGTTATCAAAGCCTACACTCAACCTAATAAAGAAAAAAAATCTTTAAATGCTCATCAGCATGAATTCATCTTACATGCCCTTTGGCCTCCTCAGCATTTATTTATTTTTTCCATTATAGTAGCATCTAAGAAACCCACTCAAAGAGCAGAGCTTTACTACAGTAAATAGCATGGAAGTGCACAATGCACACTGGTTATTATGAAAACGTTTAGGTACATCCAGTGGTGCAATTAAAAAAGAAACTGAGCTACCACAGCCAGGCCTGGATAAAGAACTGTTAGAAGAGCTGCTTAGTACAGCCAAATTAAGCAGACTTACCACAGCCTCCAAGATAGTAGTGCCCTTCTCCGTCAACCACAGATCTCTCCAGCAAATAACAACACACTTCTTCCCTCACTCCTGCATCCAGTGGGTCTGGCCTCCTGGCTCATCAGGAATGGCGGCTGCCGTCGTCCAGCTGATGGCAGAAGAGAGCCTAGCTCAGAGGTCTCCTTCCTTCTCTACTTGGGGAGGTTCAGCGGCTGCACAGCACCCTCTGCTGCCAAAGAGCAGAATCAGATCAGAAATGAGGAGATGAACTAAGCTTTCGAGTGAACGTTTATACAGACACCACACACACACACAGATTACCCTGCAATGAAGCCCTGGTCCATATTAGGGACAAATCTCTTTACCTTCCACAGAGCCATCCTTGAAACTGATCTTCTCTTGGGTACTACAGCTGCAAAACAGTCCTAAAATACCAGAAGCTCATTGTTTCCAAGGAACAGTACCATACCAGAGTACAGACCTCGCAGGGCTGGGCTTCTGAGGTAGCTGTTATTTTTTCTCAGCCTAACCATCATATGGGTCCTCAATCAATTACAGCTTTAATAAGTGTCATTACTTATTAGAAAATAATAGTAATGCTTATTTAAAAAAATCCAACAACAAACCAACCAACTAATTAGTAAAAGTTGTTTGATTTGAAAGAAAACTATGTTCAGCACAGTACCATCATTAATGGCTGCACCATCACTTACATGCTTGCTTGAAGACAACTATTGTTTTATTTGCGTGCTAAAGTCTTCTGTTATGGTGCCAGTTGGTCTGTTGTACTGTCCCACTGTTGATACAGCCGATGTTGAGGCAGCTGAGAAAATAGAAAATCATTTTAATGGATCTGGTGCCAACATCAGCACCACAAAAAAATCAAATTCTGAAGTGTAAGTTGGTGCTATGCACTACCTTTCAACATCTGGTTCTACATAACCCTTCTCTTATTACTCTGAACTCTTATTTTATTAGGAAAGAAAACGCGCTTCAATTTTAGAAAGAACAACGGCGGCATAAGCATGCGCCCTCTCAACTGCATGGGAAATAGTCCCGCTGCACTAAACCGGTGGTCCCATAAACCAGTCAGGTTCTAAACACACGTTACTACGAGCATAAAACCAGCACCGCCGTGCACAGGTGAGGCATTCCTCAAGAGAATACATCTTTACTCAGGCACATAGCGAGACATACAAAAACGTGCCTACACACCGCGTGGCGTGGCACAGCACGGCCCGGCCCCGCCCCGCCCGGCC
>NW_009939928.1:0-4923 GCF_000696875.1 Nestor notabilis
GCTCTCTGTTCAGCCAGGCCAGTCTTCTTCCTCACCGGCTTGTCTTTCAGCATATTGGGATGGCCTGTTCCTCTGCCTTTAAGATTTCTTTCCTGAAGAATGTCCTGCCTTCCACGACTCCTTTGCCCTTCAGGACTGCTTCCCAAGGGACTCTGTCAACCAGGCTCCTAAACAGGACAAAGTCCTTCCAGACTTCCCTCTGGAAGTCTAAGTTCTGCTGACCCCATCTCCTTTCTTCTCCAAAACTCTGTGATTTTGTGATCATTGTGCCCAAGACAGCCTCCAGCCATCACAGCACCCACAAGTCGCTCTCTGTTCACAAACAACAGGTCCAGCAGACACCTTCCCTCGTTGGCTCACTCACCAGCTGTGTCAGGAAGTTATTTTCCACACAATCCAGGAATCTCCTAGACTGTTTCCTCTTCACTGTATTGTATCTCCAGAAAACATACGGCAAGCTGAAGTCTCCCATGAGAAAAAGGGTAAGTGACTGGGAGACTTGCCCCGGATACTTACAGACTATTTCATATGCCTCTTCATCCTCGTGGTCTATCGTAGAACCTCATCATGATATCTGCCTTGTTGACCTTCCCCTTGATTCTTACCCATAAAGATTCAACACTATAGTCACCGTCATAAAGCTCTAGACATTCAAAACATTCCCCAGCATACAGTGCTACCACACCACCTCTCCTTCCTTGCCTATCTCTTCTGAAGTGTTACAGCCATCCATTGCAGCACTCCAGCCATGCAAGTCATCCCACTGATTTCTGCGATGGCAAGCAAGTATGTCATAGTTTTCCTGCTGCACAATGCCTTCCAGCTCCTCCTATTTGCTGACCATGCTGCACTCATAGGTGTAGTTGAGTTATTGATCCCACCAGCTTTTTGTAGGGAGAAGCCCTGATTCCTATATGACCATAAGGTGAAATCTGTCATCTCGATTTGGTCCTTCTATTCACCTATTAGTATACAGTAAAATAACAACACAGGAAAAGGGAAAGTTAATTTGAGGTGATTTAGGATTTATTTTTCTCAAGGTCATGTTTCTATATTTTCCTTTTTTTGGGGGGAATTGCTTCTGAGATAGTCAGCATTCCCTCAGAGACCAGAGAGCCATGTGAATCCATAAACTCAGTCAGTTTCTCAGTTTGGTTAAAAGAATGGTACTGTGGTCTCTGAGCTTGCAAATGCTTTTACTTTGATGTTTTATGTTTTGCTCTTCTGAGCCTCCATAAATAAGACTCTAGAAGCCCATTTGCTTCATTTGAGACATTTTAACAGAATATTGAACAAAGCATTAGCTCCTTAAAGAGAACTACTACATAATATATTTATGGATTTTAAAACTGGTATATGCTCAGATTGTAAGGATTTATGTGCTTGAGGAAAGAAAGACCTAATGGATGTAAATTATAGTAAGCATGTGAGATTCATACCCTTGTTTATTGATGGCAATAATCTATTAATAATTGAAATACAGTTCCATCCCTATTATTTATACATACTCCACAGCATTATTCATATTTATTCTATGACGGTTTATCAGCATCATCTGCACATTTCTACTAACTATCATTTGAAAATGAGGTACTTTTACAGTTATACTGGATTTGCCTCCAACTTTGAAATCCATGGGCAATCATAAATTAAGGAATTTCATGCAGTGTCTTAGTTTTTCTTAAGAAAGCAGAGCTGCTGTAGGTATGGAAAACCTGACATACACAGGACACAAAAGGTTGTTGAAGACAAGCACAAAGTTGAGGAGCATATTTTGGAGTACAATCCAAACTGTCTGTGTTGAAGAGTCCATTAACAGTACCAAGGAAACTCTAACATATTAAGATGGCCCCTACCAACTCCTCAGCCCCTCCATAAATGGATAAGATTTCACCACACCCTCTCTTTCAGGTTTTTCCTATTGACTTGCTCAGGATACAGACTTCCTGAAACACTGCTCTGAAACACACATTGTCCTTACAGACTATAAAAGGACAAAAAGGCTTTCAGCTCTAGGCTTTATACTCCAGTTCACCACCACCACGTCTCTGACTTCCAGGTGTCCATGTTTATTAGTTTGAATTCTCAATCTTAAGTGGCATCAAGTAAGCTCTTCAGCACAGTCCCATAGAATATGCCAGAAGAGCACTAAAAAGCCTAATCTTTAAGAACAATCTGATGTGAATATCCATAATTACTTTACTACCTCATTTCATACTGATTCAGTTTTCAGCTATGTTATAACTTGCCTTTAATGAGCTGCTAAGTCTTTCAATTGAAGACAAAAGCTGCAGAGAGACCTTTGCTCTTCACAGATGTGCTGCTTTCTCCTTCTCCACTCCCCAGCTGTTAGCAACTGCTTGTCTGCTGGAGGTTGCCACCCTTGCAGAACAGTGTGTGTGAATGATGCCTAATCCACAAATGGCAAACCAGCTGCATTAATTTAAATAGTTCATATAATGTTTTGAATTAACTTGGTTTATTTTGCCTGGTCTGGATTACGGAGTGCTCCAGGATCACTTTAACCAGCCACAACTGTGGAAGATAGAAATTTCAAACCAGACAAGAAAGATACCCCAAGAGAGCAGGCAATAATGTCTTCAGCTGATTCTGGTGCACTCAAAAGAGAACATCTGTCCATAAAATAAAATGCCATTTCAGAGGGAGTAATAATGGAGCTTTTCACTGCTGAATTGCCAGATATTATGAATTTGATCTGAATCAGGAATGAACACATAATCACATTTTTATCAAATTAGCTGTAGTAAGCAGTCTCTGATCTATTAGAAAGTTAGAGAATTGTGACAAATTATGTTTGATTCAAAATAAAAATGGCCTGGAAAACCACAGACAAAATACATTAAAACCACTTTTTTATTATTTATTTATTTTTATTTTTTGAAAAACACTTTGGGCAAGGAAAGTGAATTTATAGTCCTTTGGTGATTTGTACTGTAATAATGCAGTGGGGTTTTGATCCATATACAAGTACCTGAAATCAAATTTAATATCTTATGGAACCACAGCTTGACAGAAGCCCATAATGGGCTGTTTGGGGTGATTTTTTGTTTGCTTTTTAATGGTTTATTGTAAAAGAATTCATGCTTCCTATTATTTTGAAGGGTTCAGAGATCCCCTTCTGTTAGGAACAAGGGCAACTTCATAGAACAAACAGGGGAGATGCAGTCTCTGTTTGTTGATGAAGCTATGGACAGATTAAGGTCCTAATTGCAGGAAAATCTTTAACAGCCTTGTTTGTATGAAATGTTGTCATACTTCATAAGTAAACCCATTATAATTAAACACATTGAGATCACTGGAACCACAACTGGAGTAAGAAGCATCTAATAACAGGCAAAAGGACCACACTGGTACCTCAATGCAACTATTGATTTACTCAGTGTGGAAATGTTTGCACATTGCTCTGATTTTTATATTCTTTTGAAATATTCTGACACACTATCCTCAAAGCCACCCACACCAATGTTGAAGCCAAGAGCAACTACTTCCATTGTTGACGTCTTTGTGAGCTTCATTACTGATCATATGTATAACTGTGCTTGTGGATTGAGCACTGATTCAAGAACTTGTTTTTGAAATTACATCTTGAAGATCAAACATTTCAAAATTTTTATTGTCAAAAACAGTAAAACTGCTTGAAGCAGATGATTGTAGGGAATATTTAGATTTCCCTTAGTATTGCTGGTCTGAACTGTTTTGCTTTAACCATTAGGCTAAAATATCCAACTGAAGAATGCGCCAAAACCAAAGTGACCAAGCGAAGAATTCCTGAAGTAGAATGGAAACCAAATCCAGATTAGAATTCTAAATTGATCACTGTAAAGTAAAAAAAAGGCCCAGGATGAACGTCAGGAACTATTCAGGAATTACTAGATGTGTTGGGGGAGGGGGGCACCGATCCATCCCAACACTCCTGGTCAGTCGCCAGCACCTATAAGTGGTTGGAGCAATATAGAGGTATTTCAGCTGCTCCAACCATTGAGCTGGCCTCATTTGGAGCTCGTCTCAGATGCCTCTATGCAAACACCTGTAGTACGGGGAACAAAAGAGGAATTGGAGATGTGTGCAAGGCTACAGGGGTATGATGTCATTGGTAGCACAGAAACATGGTAGGATGGCTCCTGTGACTGGAGTGTTGGAATGGACGGTTACTGGCTCTTTAGAAAAGACAGGTCTGGCACACAGGGAGGAGGAGTTGCTATTTATGCCAGTGATAGGCTGGAGAGTATGGAACTCTGTCTGGGGATAGGTGAGGAGTCAACAGAGAGTTTATGGATCAGGGTCAAAGGGAGAACAGCAATGGGGGACATTACAGTGGGGATCTGTTACAGACCACCTGACCAGGAGGAATCTGTGGATGAAGTGCTCTACAGACAGATAGGAGCAGCCTCTTGCTTGCAGGCCCTTGTCCTCATGGGGGACTTCAACCATCCTGATATCTGCTGGAGGGCTGGGACAGCCTGGCACAAGCACTCCAGGAGGTTCCTCAATGGTGTGGGAGACAACCTTCTCTTGCAAGTAATAGAGGGGCTGACAAGGAGAGGTGTCATGCTTGACCTCGTGCTCACCAACAGGGAGGGACTGGTTGGGAATGTGACGCTCCAGGGCAGCCCTGGCTGTAGCGCACCAGAGAAGGGCCAGTTGCAAGTAATAGAGGAGCTGACAAAGAGAGGTGCCATGCTTGACCTCGTGCTTACCAGCAGGGAGGAGCTGGTTGGGAATGTGATGCTCCAGGGCAGCCTTAGCTGTAGCGATCATGAGATGGTTGAGTTTTAGATCCTCAGGACCGTGAGAAGAGCATGCAGCAAGCTCACTGCCCTGGACTTCAAGAGAGCAGACTTTGGCCTCTCCAGGAACCTGCTCAGTAAGGACCCATGGGATATAGTCCTAGAGGGCAGGGGG
>NW_009939929.1:0-420 GCF_000696875.1 Nestor notabilis
CCGGCTGCTGCAGCGCGGTGCTGGGACCCGGGCGGTGGTCCTGGGGTGCTCCGGCTTTGTGCTGCTGCAATTGGGGTCCCTCAGGGCTGGAGGCTGAGCCCCCCATCACCCACCCGCGACTGGTCCCCAGGCTGTGCTGGGAGGGTTGGAGCAGCGGGGTCAGGAAATGCACAGCACAACAACACGTCTTCTGCTTGTCTCGGCTCTCTGGGTGGTCTTGTTAATTTTAGGGTGAGAAACTAGACTTCCATAAAGGAAACGAATTCAGGCAATGAAACCAAACCGCTTCACTTTCCGCCCTGGTTCTGTGCTGTACTTCCCCCCACAGCCAAAAATAGAGACCAGGAGGCAGATGTGGTACAGGAGGCACCTGCTTGGTGACATCCCCGCACCCCAACTGCCTCCTGGTCTCTATTTTTG
>NW_009939929.1:1184-2070 GCF_000696875.1 Nestor notabilis
CTGGGGATGGTGACTCAAGGACACGGGGCGGGGGTTATGTCGCCGTGAGTCACCCGTGGCACCGCTGGTGGCTTTGGCCAGTGAGGCCACCCAGCTCGGCACTTCCATCCCTCCTTCCCATGGCCCCCTCGGGCCTCTTCCCGGGGGTCCTGGTGCAGAACCACCCCGATACCCCATACTGCCCTCCCCCCAGCTCGGGAGGGGTGTTTCGAGCCCACCAGCCCCCTGCAAAGCCGCTGGATGCGGGCACAGTGGAGCCCACCCATGGTTTGGAGCAGCGAGAGGCCAGGACGGACGCGGAAACGGGGCGTCTGCGTCAAACCAGGCGGTTTTCCCAGGCTCTGAAGCGATCGGGAACAGCTCCCTCTGTTTGTGAGCCCTTTGTGGTGCTACGAGAGAGTCTGAAGGCTGACCTGGCTCCTTCCAGCCCCAGCTTTATCCCCCGGGCAGCAGCAAATGAGCATTAGATCTTAATTACAGCCCCCCAAGGAGCAGGGAGAGAAGACATGCCGTGGTGGAGGGTGTCCAGTCAGCGTAGGGGTAAACGTCCCTAATGCAAACCCACTGGCCATGGGCAGCCTGATCTCTGTCCCCAGCACAGGGGGATGTGTGGTAGCATCCCTGCACCCCTCGGTGTGCTGAGAACAGGCAAACTCATAGCATCGATGAGGGCTTCTGCAGCTCCGTGAGCCCTTCGTGCCTGTAAGGAGGTGCCAGCCGAACCTTAGATCCCACCACAGGATGTTCCCTGTGCTCCAGCATTACAATCCCCCCATTTTCCCTCCGATTTTATTATTCTAGGGCTGTGGTGTTTTACAGTGTGGGGAAGGAGCAACGATGGAGACTGAGGGTCTCCCCCGCCCCCGCTCAGGCTTAGGCCTTGGGT
>NW_009939929.1:2147-3736 GCF_000696875.1 Nestor notabilis
GCGTGGGGGGGAACGAGCCCGCCCCGCCACAGCTCCTCTGGGGACCCCTTGGACCTGGGGAGAAAGTGACCAGGGACACTCATCAGCCAGGGGAGGAGAGCGAATCCCACCTCTGCCCCAACTGGGGATAAGGATGGGGTTCAGCTCAACCCCAGACCTCACTGGCCCTTTTGCAAACCCAAATGCAACAAGCCTGGAGGGCACAGGAAGCTCACAACTCACAGGTGAAACTGAGGCAGAGGAGGGTCAAACTGGGGCAGACAAGCAACATCCCAGCTTTAAAAAAATCACCAAATCCCCCAGCCCATTCCCCCAAAACAGCCCACCAGCCACAGGCAGATATAGGGTGCTGGGCACACATAGGGTGCTGCTCACGTCAGCCCAAGTTGCTCCAGCTCCTTGTTCCCTGCATTTGAGCCTTTGTCTTGTGCCTCAGCTGCTGGGTCCCTGGTCACGGCGCTGCCCTGGCCCTGCGGCTCCAGCTCGCTCCTGCAAGGGAGAGGACACGGTGCTGTGCTGTGCCCCGTGGGGCAGTGGCAGCTGGTGCTGTGCCACCCGCTGCGGTTACCTCTGGGTGCGGGGCCAGCGCTGGGCCCCGTCCCTCTCCAGCTCACCGGCCAGCGCCACTCGGCTCTCAGGGCTGGCACCTGGCTGGGCACCGAAGGTGAGAACATCAGTGGGGACCCAGCGCCCTGGTAGCACCGAGCCAGGGGACACGTCTGACAGCGGGACACAGAGCTCTTGTCCGTCCCCGCTGCGTGTGTCCTTACCAAGAGCTGCTTGGGGATTTCCTCCCTCCCTCCCTTCCTTCCCCATCGCCTCCCCAGCACAGGAACACCAAGGAGAAGGGACACTGTGCCAGCCTCCCACTGGCCCTGGCGCTAAGGGGGGAAGCTGGAGAGCTGGTGAGATGAGGGAAGGCCAAAGCCAAGAGGATTGTGCCTGTCTTTACTGCTACAAGCCGTGCCAGCGAGGCTGCCTATCCCCCTCCCCGAGCGCTCCCCTACCTCTTGAGCTGTAGGGGAATCAGTGCCGAATTCGAGCTGGTGCTAGAGAACAGCCAAGCCTGCGCCTCTTGCGCTATGACCCTGCAATGCAGAGGGACCTGCCTGAGATCTCCGGGACAAGCAGCACCCAACCCCGGGCACCCTGTCTCCCTGCAGCCCTCCGAGGCCACCCCTACATTTTGCTTCATCCCCGGCACTTCTAGCAGACCTTGCCCGCAGCAAGCAGCTGGCAGGGGTGGCATCGCCTGGGGACAGCGGGTGCATGGGGACCACGGGGCGAGGGAGAGCAGCAGGGCACGGGGAGGTGGTGGCTCAGGGCCGCTGAGCTGGGACCAGTTACCTGCTGGAAAGTTCGCATCAGGGGGTGAGGCCTCAGCCGTGGCTCTGCGTCATCTGGGAGCAAAGAGAAGCGGCCTTACATCACCCCCAAAAATAAAAACAGGGCTGATGGTTTCAAACCTCCCTTCCATCGAAAGCTGTCCTGGCCTCATTATCAGTGCTTGGTACAAGTCACAGAATCACGGAATGGTTTGGGTTGGAAGGGACCTTAAAGCTCCTCCAGCTCCAACCCCTGCCACGGGC
>NW_009939929.1:3762-4699 GCF_000696875.1 Nestor notabilis
CCGTGGCCTTAACCACGGCCGGGGAGGGGGCAGCCACAGCTTCTCTGGGCACCCTGTGCCAGCGCCTCAGCACCCTCACAGGGAAGAACAATTGCTTTATATCTAACCTGAACTTCCCCTGTTTCAGTTTGAACCCATCGCTCCTTGTCCTACCGCTATAGTCCCTGACCAAGTGTTCCTCTTCAGCATCGCAGTCACTCATGAGCCCTGTCTGAAGGGACCTTGCTTTCGCACATGGTAATGGTGTATGTGGGGCTTGGTGTCGAGGGACAGAGCGTCCTTTGTGTGCCTTGTGCCCCCCTGCCCTGCATTCCCTGCAGCATGATGGCATTCCAGCCACCGGCACCTGCTCCCACGCCGCGTCTGCTGTTACAGCAGCACTGGAACCCACATTTGTCATCGGGTCCCAGCTGTCATCCACACCCTATCCCAGCCTGCTCAATCTGCTGGCTCTTGGTGCAGGGTCACACTGACCCCCTGGAGGGGTTTGGGGCCATATCCCATGGGATCACTCCATGCACACCCCACAGAGCCCACCTCACCCTGGGTCTCTGCCAGCTGCCGGTTGCGGGAGTTCTGCTGGATCAGGCGCTTCATCTCCTCCAGCTCCGTGTGCTCCCGCAGGTGGTGCCGCTTCAGGTTCTCCACGTGCTGGACCATCACCTCCGCTGCTCGGCTCATCCGGGCCTCCTGCGGCCAGGCAGGATGGGAGATCAGGCTCCCCATCTCCTGGTTCCATCTCCCCATCTCCTCGTCCCTAAGGACCCAAGTCCCTGCCTGTCCTGCATTGTGCATCCACCCAGGGGGTGTAAATGCATCCCCTTCCTGCTCCCAAGGGCAGGCAGATCCCTTGCACCCGGTATGTGCAAACATAGAATCATAGAATTATCGAATGGTTTGGGTTGGAAAGAACCTTAAGATCATCCAATTCCAAGCC
>NW_009939929.1:4730-5766 GCF_000696875.1 Nestor notabilis
CAGGGACTCCTCACACTAGACCAGGTTGCCCAAGGCTCTGTCCAACCTGGCCTTGAACACTGCCAGGGATGAAGCATTTACCACCTCTTTGGGCAACCTGTTCTAAAACTTCTTCATGTCATGCCACGTTCATGAAGTCAACGTCAGCACCACAAGGAGGGACAAACCCCAGCAACCCCAGGGATGGGTCCCCAAGCCCATCCACAGCACCCCTCATAGCTCCCAGCCCTGCAGGGTGCAGACATCACAGACCTGATGTACAGCCCCCAGCTTCTCTGCAGCACTGGTTGCCCGCTCCACAGCAGCCGCCAGCACAGCCAGGCTGCGCTCAAGCTGCTCCAGCGTCTCGCTGCAGCCTTGGAAAAACAGCCTCTGTGGAGGGAAAGGAATCTCCTGGAGCCAGGACTCTGGGTTGTCCAAACACCCCTGGGGCTGGATGCTGGATGTCCCCAGCAGGTGCCAGCCCCCTGCCCTGATGCCCACCTACCTCCAAGGCAGCCCGGCACTGCCCCAGCTCCTCCTGGATGTTTTCCTCTGCTGCATCCCGTGCCCGTTTCTCCACCAGCACCCGCTGCCGCAGGGTGAACACGTCACAGCGAAAAGCCAGGGCGAGGTGGGCAAAGGCTGCCTGTGGGGTAGGAGGGTAAAAGGTGGGACACAGGGTGATGGGGATGCCACCAGGGCCATGCACTGCTGTCCCCAAGGCACAGACAGAACCCCTTAGCAAGCCACCAAGCAGGGCAGTGATAAGGATACGTAGATTTGCCCCAGAAGCCGTTAGGCTGCTGCATGATGGGGATGGTCCCCATGAGATGCCATCCTGACCAAGAGACGTGCCCCATGGATAACACGTGGCAATCCCAAACCCTCCTGGCAACAGCACACGCCGGGCAGACGCCAGCCCTTGCAGCAGGTCCCAGCTGACAGCAGAGCCTGACTCAGCCCTGGCACTCACAGCAAAACGGTTTTTATTAGCGCAGCTTCCACCACCTCCCCGGCTTAAGGGCGCTCTTTGCAAGCTGCAGAGCACCCAGCA
>NW_009939929.1:5781-9540 GCF_000696875.1 Nestor notabilis
AAATGCAGCTGCCTCCAAATGCCAACAGCATCACCAGGAAAGGGATTTGCGGCTGCCAGGGGACTGCGGTGCCTGGAGAGTGGCCAGGAGCAGGGCACAGCCCTGGGACCGTGAGCCAGCAAAGTCCCTGTGTCCTCCTTCCCCAGCCTCCCCCTTCCCCAGCCCTCACCTCCACATCCTGCTCTGTCAAAGCCACCCTGCAGAAAGAGAAGTGCTGTCAAGTATGGACTGCATGCTGAAAATGCCCTTGGTCTGCTCGCAGGGGTGCCAGCCACCTCCAGAAGTGGGAACCCAAGTGCTTCTTTGTCTGGAGAGTGGCTCTCGTGCAGTGGAAAAGGAGTCAAGTCCAATCCCTGGACCACGCAGTGCCCTGCTACCCCCCTGTCCCATAGCTCCCGGAGGTGCTCTCTGCTCTTACCCATGCAAGCCAAGTCTCTCCAGCACCGCAAGCTCACTGGGGAGACTCAGCAGTGACTCCTCTGGGGTTTCTGCATCTGCAGGAAGGCAGCAATGCCATGGGAGAGACCACACATGAAGACTTTTTTCCTTGGCTTTTCCTCCTCCCTCTGCCCTCCTGTCCCAGCAGGTAGCAAGTGCCCGTGGTGTGGGACCGTCCCGGTCCTTCCCTCAACATCAGGGGGGCTTCAGGGCCCTCCAGGCCTGTCCCCTTTCTGCATGTCCCCATCAAGGGAGATGACCTCCACCAGGTCACACTGTTCCCACACTCATCCCCAGCTTCTCCAAGCCTTCCCCTAAGGCAGGGATGAGGGAAGGGGACTCACCCACCTTCCTTGGCCCCAGCACTGTCCCCATTGTGCACAGCCACCTCCTGCCTGTCCATGCCTGGCACCTGGGGGGCATGAGGGCACTGTTGGAGCAAACCCCTCCATGGTGCTGGACAGCACCCCAAAAAGAGCAGCACCAAGAAGCTGGGGGTCCACATGAGCCCAAGAGGGTTCAAGGGAAGAGCCCCCGCAACCTGTTGCCCCCCTCTCCCCTCTCACCTCACCAACGTGCTCCACGTTCTGCTCACTCCCCACCAAAACCACGTCTGGGTGCCCCTGGGGACTGCTCATCCTGCCTGGGGACAGAAAAGGGTGTTGGGAGCTGGGCAGAGGTGTCCCCTCCCCAGCCTGACACCACTTGAAGGGAGATCCCAAAAACCCCGCTGGTATTTCTGCAGGCTCTCGGGGCAGGTACCCCCCAAAATACCTGTGTGGGGTGAAGGGAGCTGGGCCAGGGCAGGGGGAGGAGGGGGTGGGACCAGTGAAGCGGGTGGGTTACTGCTGTTGAGGCAGATGCAGGGAATGGGGTTGGGGTCTCAGGGCTGGTTAGGATGTGGGACTGCAGGCAGCTGCTGCCAGGCCAGGGGACACCCTCCTGCTGGACCCCTATGATGCTGCTCCAGGAGGGAGGGCGCAAAACCCACCCCATTCCCCCCATCCCCATGCTGGGTTGTCCTTACCTTCATCTGGAGATCCAGGGAGCCCAGCCAGCTCTGCCTGCTGCTCCCTGTGGAGACAAACCCGGGTAACCCCCAAAGAAACTCTGGCAGCAGAGGCAGTATCTCACCCCCTCCAGCACCACAGCACCCCGCTATGGGTTGTTACTCCATGGGCTGCTGCTCCAGACCTGGGTCCTCTCTGAGCATCCCCTGCAGCCCACTCTGTCCCTTTCCCCGCTGTCCCTGGCACGGGCGCAGCAGCCGCCGCAGAGCCGGCACGGAGGAGCCCGCCAGCAGTGAGTCACCAGCCCACGGCCCTGCTTCTCCTCAGCACGTTATTGCTTTATTTCCCTTTGCCCTGGCTGCTGAGCACACCTCGCTGTGAGCCAGCCTCTGCCCAGGCACAGCAGACCCAGCTGCTGGCAGAGCCCAGGCACCATCTCACATGACTAGCACAGGGATTGCACATGATTTTGCCCCCCCCAAAAGTGCACCAGGGTGGTCTTGCCACTCTAAAACCCTGTTCTGGGTGCAAGGAAGTCTGGCAGCTCTGCAGCATCCCTGCTTATTGGGATGCTCGAGCACACTGGGGATGGCAGATCACCAATGTGTGGAGATACAGGGGCTGTGGCCTCCTGTTGGGGTCCAGCACCTAACTGGGAAGGGGTTTAGATCTCAAAACTTTGCTTCTGACTCAGGAAAGGGCCACAGTCTGGCTTTTCCCTCTCATTCCTGCGAGCCTGGGTCATTCCCCAGGAGTAGTGGCTGCAGAAGAGACCACTGCGCCAAAACGATGCTCGGTGCCTAGTGTTGGAGCCCAGCATCCAACTGGGAAAGGGTTTGAACCCCAGAACTTTGCTCCTGGCTCCAGAAAGGGCCACAGTCAGGCTCCTGCAAGCCTGGGGGTCATTCCCTATGAGCGGTGGCTGCAGAAGGGGCCACCGTGCCAAAATGATACTCCAGCCAGGATGCCCCCTTGCCTGGCACTGCCATCCCCATCCCATCCTCACCAGCACCCCAAGAATCCATGGGGTGAGTCTGTTGTGCACATACCTCTGAGGTGAGGGGCTGGGTCCCTTTGTCCTCTGCCGCCGGCGGCGCCCCTGGCTGAGCCCCTGTGCCTCCTCTTCCTCCTCTCCCAGCAAGGTCCCTGCGAGCGGCTTCATCTGCAAAGCGCGGAGGCTCCGGGACCAGCACACCTATCACGAGAGACACGTATTAGCTGCGCGCAGATGGGAGAACGCCTCTTAAATGTTATATTTTTAAAGCATTTTCTCACCCAGCAGGAGCTCCAAGCTCCTCTGCTTAGTGTGGAGGCATCTGTGGGAAAAGAGGTGGGGAGGCCCGCTGCGATTCGGGAGGATGCTGCTGGGATTCAGGCGGGCACAGGGCGATGGAAGGAGGAATTTAACGCAAGCCCTATTTCTGGGCAGTGTAGAAGGTGGATTACCCCCGCTCCCTTCCTATGGGACAACTGGGGCTCCTGATGTGGGTTATCTCCATATGAGGGAGATAAGTTTGCACCCACCCACCAGTGAGAGCACCCATGGCAGAATGGGAGAAACCTGCTGTACCCCAGCCAGTCCAATCCCCAAGCATCCCCCTGCCAGGCTGGCTCCCAGACAGAAAAATGGAAGAGATTCCTAAGTCCCAGGGAGCTTAGACATCTCATTTAGGCTGTTTTGCGATGTTTAAAAATCAGAGCAAGCCAGTAGAAAGTCCACAGAGCCTTTTTCCCAGCCCAGGGTGAAGAGATTCTCTTGCAGGACACGTCTCTTCGGGAGCTGTGCCCACAGACATGCAGATATGGGATAGAAGGAGGGTTTTTTAGGGCCAGGACAGGAAACGCAGCAGAGATTGAAGGGGACAGAGAGCAGGGACTGCTTGAAGTCCCATGGGCTTGCACAGAGCCTTGGCCAAGCTCAGTGTAGGTCACTCCATTAGCAAGCAGGGCCATCACCCGTCTTGCCCCCATCCTGAATGAGGCCATCATCCATCTCCCAGAGCCTGCTCAGCCCTGATGGAGGTATAAAGCAAGCAGCACTTGGTATATGACAGAACAAGCCCAGTTCATGCCTATACACTGGAAACTGTCCCCGATACCTCTGCCCAGGGGCTCAGGAGCCCCCCGGCCATCAGGGATCAGCCAAAGCCATCACAATGGAGTTTTCCTGAGGGCTCGTCCCTGATGCAAAGCACTCCCTCCATTACACCCACAGGAGACCCCTCTGCTGACTGCAGCTCAGACAGACTCACAGCCACTCGCTCTTTCTCTTTGTTTTATGATGGAAATAGAGGCATGCAGCGTGGCATAA
>NW_009939930.1:0-4727 GCF_000696875.1 Nestor notabilis
GATCCGAGCAGCAGGTCCCCAGCCCTGCCTCAGTGCTCACGCACGTTGGGCTTTGGACCTACAGCCTGCCAGTGGGGCTAACCAGGCGCCGGCCATGTGTAGCAGGAGCCTTTGTAGGCCCCGGAGTCAGCCACCAAGATGAACCGCGGCTCCTTTTAACCAAGCCTTTGCCTTAGGCAGGTGCAACATCAAACTAAAACGAAGTGCGTGCTGCAGCCGGGAGTGCTGGAGACTTGATTTGGCTTCCAGTGAAACCTCGCAAAACAACTGTGTGCCTCTCGCGCTCTCTGCACTGCCGCTCCGTCAAGGCAGTTTGCCCAGCTGTGCATGCTTAAAAAGGATGCCGGAATGGCATCAATATTACATGTGCTGCTTGATCTTCAATGCCCTGCTTACTTGAAAATTAGATTTGATTGATTCTTTTTGGATAGGGTCTTGAGCGACATGGTCTAGTGGGAGGTGTCCCTGCCCGTGGCAGGGGGTTGGAACTGGATGAACTTTAAGGTACCATCCAACCTAAACCATTCTATGATTTCTCTTATTCTGCCCTATGAGACAAAGGCAACACTGCTGTAAAAACCTCAGGTCAGTCACCCTGTGGATCTCACACCTCTACACCACATCCACTTTTGATTGTAGCTATGAAACCCGGCTGTGCTGTGGTACCTTACTGTTGTACAACCAGATTATCTCTCTTTGTATGTATATATCGGGTAAACCAAGTAGCTATAATGTTCATAGGATCGTAGAATCAGAGAATGGTTTGGGTTGGACAGGACCTTAAGATCATCCAGTTCCAACCCCCTGCCATGGGCAGGGACCCCTCACACTAGACCATGTCACCCAAGGCTCTGTCCAACCTGGCCTTGAACACTGCCAGGGATGGAGCATTCACAACTTCCTTGGGCAACCCATTCCAGTGCCTCGGCCCCGTAACTGTAAAGGACTTCCTCCTTATCTCCAACCTGAACTTCCACTGTTTAAGTTTGAACCCATCACCCCTTGTCCTTTGTTAGAGGTATTGGTCAGTATGATGCCCTGAGACCCAGGAGATATCAGTGACAATGATTCCTGCGGGAACTGTCATCCTTTTATAATCTCCTCATTGGCACCTCTTGCTTTCAGGAGGAGAAATAGGATAAAAAAAAAAGACCCTTGAGCCTGCTAAGGAGGCAAAGAGCAAGTTAATGATGGTCGTTTCCACCAGAAGATGTTACCTACAGAATTACAGTTCAGCAGCTATGATCCAAACTTTCATTCACCTGCTCCATTTTGATGTGGAAGCCTTTAAAAACAAATAATACAGTTCTCATCCCAAAACAGTCACACCCTTTCAAAGTCAACCGAATTCCTTCAGTAAATGTTACCTGCCAAAGGCTGAGGCAAACACACAGCTTGAATAGTTCATCGATAATTAATATCCTCCTTCATCAGTTCATATTTGAAGGGATACAGAGGCATCGCCCTGGTTCAGTTACATCAGTTGTATGTTTACTCTTCCCTTTGGCTCATACTTGTAGATGTTCAAGGGTTGCTATTAACAGCTCAGCTTTCACTTCAAGTGCACTGTTCCTGAAACCATTGTCACCACTAGAGTTTCCACTGGAGTGATTTTGGATTTGTCTGCATTCCAAGCTCCTCAAGTGGCTGGAAAGTGAAGACTTACCAGTAACTATAAACAAATAAAGGACCAAATCATGGGGCAACTTCAGTTCTAGAGTAAAGCCAAGTAGCTCTAGCAAAATCAGAAACAAGGGAGCTGGCAAAGGGGTTGCTGTTTTCCTCTCTGTGAGGAGCTGGGTAACATTTCTGCTCAACCACCAATAGTTTCCAGTCTGTGCTATATAACCTTACTGGAGGCTGAAAAGGGAGGTGGAGAAATCCCCCAAAAAGAGCCAGAAGAGAGTTATCTGAGGCAAATTTGGCCTTTCTGCTGTATTAGATAGTACTAAATGCTGAGGTGACAGGAGAAACCACGCAGTCCCTGTATCAACATCTATTTTTTATATTATATTTAAATCAATCTTTTTGATCTGATTAGGAAGATAACTCCCTCTAATATGACACAGACTGTCATGCCTGTTAGAGCCTGTACAAGAGAGGATACATATGCACTGATAGGGTTCTAGAAAAACCCACTTGACTAATTTGGTTACCCTGACTAGCAGCACTGAGCTAAGCTCCATCAGACTGTGTTTGGAGGTGTGTGGAATGAGCTTCATACAGCCTTCCAGGGAAATGGCCACCTCTGACAAACCCCAAATTATCTCACTGTTGGACATACAAACACAAATAATTCTGTCTCACCTTTTTCTGTCATTCTTCTTGTGAAATCCTGTCCTGAAAGCAAGTATCAGGGAAGCTTACATGCTGAAGGGATGCAACCACATGGGACTTCCTCTGATACCTCATTTAGCTGCAAAAGAAAAGCACAAGAAGTAGGTGATGGTATTCTGCTAGCAGTTTGAAAACAGCAAGCTAACAAGCCACAGAAGATAGGTGAAATATGGGGGGGTTGGGCTGTCCCAAAACACTAAACACATATCCCTCACTTCATTCAGGTTCCACAGGATGCTCTGCAATTGATTACAGAAAAACCCTGGAAAAAGAGACATCCCAAACCCAGCACTTAATACCTGGAACATCCTAAAGTGCAATGTACGTGGATTGATTAAAAGCTGATTTTTGTGGTTTTGCACTTGATAAGCAAAAGACCTTATTACTGTTTATACAGGACTGAAGACTTGTACAATCAGTTAAATCATGCTTTATTAAGCGCAGTTTTCTCATGTAGAAGTCCTGCTGTGCCTCCAGGCTCTTTTCATGCTCCTACACACTCCCAGCAGCATTTCTGTGTTACTGAGGACTTAGAGCTCTCTTCCACCTCTGATCACACACTTACTTTGGGCCGTGTCACTTGCCTTATTACTAATGCTTTCTGTCACTGACAGTTGTAGTTTTGGAGCACAGTGAAACCTGATTTTGTCTTAGTGGGCAATTCCACCCAAAAAAGACCTCAGTTCTTGGAAAGGTTTGGGTTGAAAGAACAGTTTGAAAGCTCTATAAAAGCATTCTCTTATACATGCTCTTTATATGTGATATTAGCAATTATAAAGTGGTGTAAGAACATTTAAATCATATAAACAGAAAGTGATACAAACATTTAAATCAGGTTTCTTTAAAGAAAAGAAAAAAGAGTGACTGTTGGACACAGTACCCATCAGAACTGCTGGATTTCAAGCTGGTATTTCCCAGAACTGGCATCTCTCAAAGAATGAATTATCAGGTTTGGAAAAACTGAGCATTTTCTAAGCAAAGTTAGTATTTAGGAACAGCCTTTAAAATAAGTTGTATCAGCAGTGGCAATCTGGGGTAAACATTTTCTATACAAATAGACTAGTGACAAGTGTGTCTTTTTATGAGAAAAGATAACATTGATATAAGGACCCTTCCCTTTTTAAACTAAATTAATTAACCCCCCCAGTTTGTAAATGGCTTTTGTAACAGTGATACAGTGGCAAAAAATGTTCCTCAGAGCTGAAAGATGCAGACTTTATTCTTAACTCGGAGGGGATTTAAGCTTCCACTTTCCAGCTCTCAACTGGCCTCGCGTTTCAGGTGTTATCCCAGAGTGCTGCATTAGACTTCTCACATATTCTGTTTTCTGCTTTACATATAAAATCAGACCAAAAGTGAAGAAGACCACGACTCTGTGATCTGATGTGTTCACATGGTTACAAAGACTTTGAGGGGTCTGGTCCCCTCCTCCTGGACTGTTCATTATTTTACAATTACTGATTTAATCCAAATTAATGCCTGGCAGAGGGACCAAAACCTGATTTTTGTCCTATTACCATCCCAATTACTCAGCTACAAAGCCACATTTGATTTCTTTTGCCAAATCAATTGCAATATTTATTTATAAAACCCAACAAAGTGTTTATTTTATTACATTACTAACCTGAGTTCACTCAAGAAGGAACTTTTCTGAGTGATCAGGACCAACAATACAAGCAGTATGAAAAAGATACAGCACCACCTGTTGGGGATATGTTATGTATGTGATTATTACAGTTTTAAGTAGTGACAGAGTTTTGTTCTTTGTTGTAATAATAAATCATAGACTCCACAAAATTGGAGAAGACCTTTAAGATCATCGACTCCAATCTTTAACCAGCACTGCCAAGGCCACCACTAACCCATGGCACTGAGGGCATTATATACACAGGTTTTGAATGCTTCCAGGGATGGTGACTCCAGCACTGCCCTGGGCAGCCTCTTCCAATGCCTGAGCACTCTTTGGGGAAGGAATTGTTCCTCAGCTCCATCTAAACCTCCCCTGGTGCAGCTTGAGGCCGTTTCCTCTTGTCCTATCACTTGTTACTTGGGAGCAGAGACCGACCCCACCTCACTCCATCCTCCTGTCAGGCAGTTGTAGGGAGCGATAAGGTCCCCCCTGAGCCTTCTCTTCTCCACACTAAACCCCCCAGGTCCCTCAGCCCTTCCCCATCACACTTGTGCTCCAGGCCCTGCACCAGCTCCTTGCCCTTCTCTGGCCCCATCCAGCACCTCAATGTCTCTCTTGCAGTGAGGGGCCCAAAACTGAACCCAGGATTCAAGGTGCAGCCTCACCAGTGCCCAGTGCAGGGGGATGATCACTGCCCTGGTCCTGCTGCCACACTGGGGCTGATACAGGCCAGGGGGCTGGTGGGTTCTTTGCGGCCTGG
>NW_009939930.1:4791-5111 GCF_000696875.1 Nestor notabilis
CGAAGCCTGGAGCATTCATGAAGTTATTGTAACCCAAGTGCAGGACCTGGCACTTTGTCTTGTTGAGCCTCATTCAATTTGTCACAGCCCATAGATCCAGCATGTCCAGAACCTTCCTACCCCCTACCCTGTTGATGATGATGATGAACAACTTGAAGTTCATTAGAATGTGGCTAATTGCTAAAACCAGAAGATACAGGCTTGCATGGAAATTTGGATCCTCCCAGTGCCAACTGGTTTAGGAAATGAAGAAATGAAGAGTCACCTCAGGAAGGTTAAAAGCAACACCAAAACAAACAGTTAATCAGGGGCAGGGAACG
>NW_009939930.1:5142-9689 GCF_000696875.1 Nestor notabilis
TCAGGTCTCCTTGGTGAACACCTCTTGAGTTTGACCACTTTGATGACTACCAATGTCCTTACTCACGTTGTAACAAGAAGGCATGGGCTCTGTAGTATGATGTACTCACAGCTCATTTAGGATGTAGTGTTAAGAGCTGATTGCTTTGCATATGTAGTGCTAATGACTGATAATGTGCAAGAGTGAATACATAGTGACAATGACTGAAAGAACTGATTATTAGTATGGGGTGTTTTCCTAATGAATATTAATGAATGGTAAAGTTCTGCTTTACATTTTGAAACTGGCACTCCCAGCACAGCAATCTCTAATTCTTTAAACGCTGCATATATACACACACACAATCCCTCCCCACTTACATGCATACCATTGTAACAGTGCTTTGAAACAAGTTCATCTGCACATTGCTGATGTTTTCCTCTCTCGGCTGGTAAGCAATGCACAGACATAGCCAGCAAATCTCTGCCACTGCTCTTGACCATCCTCTAGGTGTGAAATATCCACCTCAGGGACGTTTCATACCCAGTTACTTGTTTTGTTTATCACAGAAGCACTCCTGTGCTGTCCTTGGTAGCACCACAGTTGTGTTGTCATCCTAAACCAGAACATTGTTTTTTCTGGATCAAGTGCCAGCAACTCATCACCCTGGAAATAACTCACTGCTCTAGAACTGTAGAATACATAAAAGCATTTTTAGTTTTCTTTAAACCCCCATCTATTTGCTATAGATTCCCAGAACAGAGACTGTTCTGCTCCAAAAGGATGGCGATGTGTTGAATACATAGTCCAAACAATTCCAGGATCAGAGGTGAAAAGCACATACCACGGCAAATTTCTAGACCTTAAGCCCTGGTCTGCTTTGGAATTGAGCTTTACTAACCAGCAATCCTGACTGGATATGGGACCGTGGGCTTCAAAAAGCTTTGGGAAGCAGCAAAACTGGTTTATGTTTTAGTTTTCTTATTACATAGTGATTTGTTTTCATCATAGCTTTATTGTGAGCCCCTTCAGAGCAGCCTTATCAGGGTCACTCAATAGATGCAGCAAGACAGCCATGAAACAAGGATGGAGGCAAATCTCATTTAATTAATGTCTTTACCAACCAAAGCCTAAGCTTATGTGCATGTCACATTTAAATTCTAGGCCTTCATAGTTCATATTTTAACAGTGTATCAGCATTTTAAATCATTTTTAGCTTAATGACTGTTCTGTCAGAACTGTTACCAGTGTTCTTCCCCCCCCTGCTAGGCCTCCATGCCTACTTTCACCACTTGTTTCCAGTCAGATCACCTCATGGACCTATTGGCACAGCTCTGAGTTCCTTAGCAAGAGAGGCTGTGGCAACACTGGAGTGAGGGATAGACAAGACAGGCTCCTGCAGTGAAATCCCATCCTCAAGCACCAAACAATGACAGAGATACTACACCCTAATGGGATGATGCATTTACTTGCTACTTTGAGTAAATTACTAAAAATGTAGACATTTGCCCTGTGCCTTGTATAAAACATTTAAGTAAATACTTAAATTCAGAGCTGGTGACCGCGCTAATAGGGTTAAGCACCCACAAGTTAAGTGCTGAAGCACTCTGCATTCATCGTTTACAGCAGTAAGCAGAGTCAGATCTTCATTCAGTGAAACTTCAAGTTATTTCTGACTGCAAGGAAGGGATGGATACAAGAGGTCAAGTCCCTCTTGCCTATCTCAGTTTTTACTTGTAATGGTCTAATAAATCCTCAGATTTCACTGAAGGAACAGTTCAGTAGTAGGCTGTTGTACACACTTTGCTGGTAATAGCAAATTGGCTTTTGAGCATTCTCTGAGCTTTCAGGCTTTTTGCAAAGTCTTCAATAATTTTGCTCCAGCTTAATTTTGAAAGTTTGAATTATTTATCATAGAATCATAGAATGGTTTGGGTTGGAGCTCATCTAGTCCAGTCCCCCCTGCAGTAAGCAGGGACATCTTCAACTAGATCACGTTGCTTAGAGCCCCGTCTAACCTGACCTTGAATGTTGCCAGGGATGGGGCATCCACCATCTCTCTGGGTAACCTGTTCCAGTGTTTCACCAAACTCATCATAGAACACGTCTGACTTGTATGTAGTGTGAATCTCCCCACTTCTAGTTCAAAACCATCACCCCTTGTCCTGTTGCAACAGGCCCTGGTAGAAAGTCTCTGCCCATCTTTCTTAAAACCCCCTTTAAGTACTGAAAGGTGAAAATAAGGCTTCCTGACCCTATCCCAGCACAACCAGGCAGCATCCCTACATCCCTGTACTATACAGGATACCTGTCCCTGTGTCCATTGCTGTGCATTTCCTTCTTGCCCTTTAGTTTAACCAGCAGGTCTCAACTCAGCCATGCCGGTCTCTTGCCTTCCTTTCCTGATTTCTTATACATGAGGATCAAGAGCTCTTGTGCTCTATGGAAAGAGCAGTCCTTAAGGATCTGCCAGCTCTGTTCTGCTCCCTTGTCCCTGTGGGCAGATTCCCAGGGGATCCTACTCCTTTTAAAGCTGGAAGTTTGCTTTCCTAAAATACAGGGTCCTTACATTACTTTTCAGCTGATCCATACCCCTCAGGACTGCGAACTGCACCACTGCATGGTCACTGCCACCCAGGCTGCCTCCAATCCTCATGTTCCTGAACAGCTCACTTGCACTGGGGACCAACAGGTCCAGTATAACACATCCCTTCTGGCAGGGCTGTCTATTACCTGGCTTAAGAAGTTATCCTCAATGCACTCCAGGACTGCCTACAGCTCGCTGTGGTACTTCTCCAGCAGATGTTGGGGTGGTTGAAGTCCCCCAGCAGGATGAGAGCTTGTGAGTGCGATGCCTCCTGTAGCTGGAACAAGAAGCTTCATCAGTAGGCTGTCCTCAACCGAGCAGCCTGTAGCAAACACCAGCCACAAGGTTCCCTTTGTTGTCTCAGTTTCTATTCTTACCCGTAACTTTTGTGTCTATCCTTCAGAGACAGCTTTCACAATCTAGCCACTTCTTGATGTAGAGGGCATGTCAACCCCCCACTGCTCCTTCCTTGCCTGTCACTTCTGAACAGCCTGTACCATCAACAGTCACTTTCCAGTCATGGGATTTATTCCACCAAGTTTCAGGAATGGCAGCTAGGTTGTAGCTTTGTAGCAGCACGATGGCTCCCGGCCCCTCCTCTTTGTTGCCTCTGCTGCATGCATGGACTGACCTTCCGCATCCAGAGCCTCTTACCTGTTGTACAGAGGCACTTGGGAAGGCAAGATGGGCAAGGACAAGTTTTACCTGCAACCCTGAGCACAGACTTGCCTCCACTCCCTTATTTCCCTTAAGCTACTGCCTTCTGCCTGGTGGGGAGAGGATACAGGACCCCCTTGAGTTTGGTTGCTTTTTCCTGGTGGGTATTCCTGTCACAGGGAGGGCAGAGCATGGTTCCACAGCCAATCTCTTTCTCAGACTCTCTGACGCTTCTTAACCTTTCTGCTTCCTCCCATAGCTCTGCCAACAGGCTGAGCAGTCTGTTTGGTCACACCATACATGCCTGTTCTCACCAATTCGTAACCAATTTGGTTATGAATGGAAGACCTGGATGGCTGCATGTTTTTGTGAGAGCTCTGTCTTGGCTGCCACATTCATTCTGGGGGTTCATGGCTTTCTGCTGATGGGTACCCACTGCAGCCTGGGCCAGCTCCGGGGCAGCATCACCACCACTCTGAACAAATGCTGTTTAAGGAACTTGTCTGGAAGTCGGTTGATTGCACAAATAAAGCTGTTTCGCTGGGAAAGGTATTTTCATTGAGTGAAGTGCCCCCTTCTCACTCAAAATAACTATTTTCTCATGCTCTTTTTGACAAAAGAATTTCCAACCAAGCGCCCATCTTCCTAAAGGAATGACAAACACGCCAATCCTGCCGCTCACCATTTAGATTAAAACTACACAGGCCTGGCTGATTCAGCTGCATTTGACTCAGCTGGAATGCCTCTGCTGATTCTGCTGTTACCTGGGCACAGCTGGAAGGGGACTTCATTTACTGGAAGAGCAACAGACAGACCACAGTGGATTCAGCCCTTCTTACAGGTGCCTTCTCAAAGGTGTAAATCCACTCTGTCCCCCAGGACTCTGAGCAAGCCCTACAGCACATAAACTGTGCTCTGTGTAACTTCAGAGTGATGCCCATCAAATGTGGTTCTGACAAGAACACAAAATCAGAAAACATTCATTTGACACCCTAAATGAGAGCACTCATTCAAGCCAGAACATGGCACGGAGTGAGGGCTTTTTTGGAGACCATTAACAGAAACTGGCCATTTTGTATCCCGAGGTAAATGGCATTCCTTTGTATCTCCAGTGACAGCTCTGGGGACACTGCCCGACACAGAACGAGCAGGGGCCAGCCACTCCTGTCCACTGCATTAACCTCTTGGTCAGTCATCAGGCTGGTGCTGTTTGCTCTGATCAGTCTTCCTACCATGTTTTCTTTTTGTTTTCATAGAATCCCAGTCTGGTTTGTGTTGAAGGGAGCTTAAAAGCCCCTCCAGTTCCAACCCCCTGCCACGGGCA
>NW_009939931.1:0-731 GCF_000696875.1 Nestor notabilis
GGGATGCTCCTGCACAGGGATACGCCGTGCAAAGGGGTGTTTCGTGCTGAGGGTGCGCTGTGCAGAGGGATGGACCCTGCAAAGGGACGCGCTGTGCTGGGTGTGTTTCATGATGTAGGACACACCAAGCACAGGCTGTGCAAAGGGGTCTCTTGTGCCAAGGAAGCGCTGTGCAGATGGACGCACCATGCAGTGGGACATGGCGTGCAAAGGGACAGGCCGGACACAAGGACACACCCTGCAAAGAGACGGTTCATGCCAAGAGTGTGTTGTGTAGAAGGATGCACCATGCGAAGACACAGGCCATGCAAAGGCATGTTCCACACCAAGGATGTGCTGTGCAAAGGGACACACTGTGCCAACGAGGGGGCAATGTCCAAAGGGGTATTTCATGCCAAGGATGCACTGTGCAAAGGGAGCTGCCACGCAAAGCACGCTCCGTGCAAGCTTTTACTCCATGCACTATTCTCCACGCAAAGGCTGCACCGTGCAAGAAGCCCCCCACGCAAACCATGCTCCATTGCAACCCCACCCCCCATAGGGGGACACCCCATGGAAGGAGAGCACCCTCAGCACCATGTCCCTACCTGGGTGTGCGGCGTAGCACGTTACACCGGTGCCCTGCAGGCGCATGGCCAGCTCACGGGCGTGCAGCACGTTGGCCAGCTTGCTGTCGCAGTAGTCCTGGAAGGCGCCCAGAGGCCCTGGGGACGGGCTCCCCAGGGCGTCGA
>NW_009939932.1:0-45857 GCF_000696875.1 Nestor notabilis
TTTTTTTTTTTTTAAGAATATTTGTTCCAGCACTGAGAACTAATCATTCCCATCACCTGAAGTCATTAAAGAAGAAAGTACAGTATGTAAATGCTGCCATCTACACATGGTCAGCTGAAGGCTTTCATGCCAGGCCTGGCCATGGAAACGCAGGGAAATACACTGCTCCGCTCCCCTCCACAAACAACTAACTTAGTGTTTTAAACAGGCTTTTGGTGAAGCTGGAACCAGTGTTATGAGTAGGAAGAATGCCCTGGAAGATTTAAATCCCATAAGAAAAGGTACATATTATCTAAAGCTGTAAATGAGAAGCGTACATAAAGTTTGAATTTGTGACTACTGTGTCAAAAACAATCTCGTCATTGAATTATCACTTTCTCTTCCTGACCTATACACACAGATTACATTCTGCAATACCCCAGCTGTCAATTAGATGTTTATATGACACTTGCAATATATCTAAAAATAACATTTCATACAGCAGCTGTGTTTACAGAAGGAAATATTTTTATAGGGCTCTTAGTAACAAATGTCTCCAATTTCTGTAAGTCTGTCCTTCATTCTAATTACCCCCACCACTTTCCTAATGAAATCTGTCCCTGGTAGACAGATTATCATCTGTAAAGTTCATAGAACAGTGTTCATCTATTCTGGCATACCACCTGTAAAGGACATTAAGATTTCAAGCTTCACTTACATCCGTGACAAAACATTCACAAGAACACAAATCTTCCGAATTGTTACTATACTCAAGATTGAAACTATTAACACTATTTTAGGTGACGGAGTACATGATGGAAGAGAACCTCTTCCACTTTTAATCAACGAAACAAAGACTAAGTTATGATGTAAAGAGACTAAATAAATACTACCTCAGGTTTGGTTTTGTTCTTCCTTTGTGGAGTTTAAATCTATTTGCTGTCTTTACGCACTGTATGTAAATGTACCTGCATGTATTTTCAAAACCTATGTGCTTTAAAGGCAAATATTGACACGATGATGTTACAGCTGTAATTTACACATTGGTATAGTGTGTAGGCACAATATTGACCAAATCCTGGCAGCAAAAGATCAAAGATCTCCCACCACAGAATTCACAGATTTTATAAGAAACTCCATATTAGTCAAATAAAACCTGGGGCTCGCTCAACCTTTACTTAACAGCAGCAGCTTCTAAATGTGTATGATTTATCTATTTATCCACACTTTGAACTCTTTGGGTGAGGTATCCTCCTCCCTCAAGGTATGGCAGCACATGAATATTTTAGCAACCCTTGGTGTCTTTTACATTCAAGAAGATGCTGTGAGAAAGGGAGCCAGTTAACTGCCCAGGGTTTTGAAACAATGCATTTCTGTCGTATCCCCACGTGCGTTTGCAAATGGCAAAACACACACTATGCAGTGGCTGAAGAATTGTAAATTAAACCCAAAATACATATTTGCATGAAGCTTTCATTACTAACAGACTAAAGAGATTCAGAAATCAACCCAGGAGCCAGAAAAACACTGTCCTTCCTTCCTGACACTGTGAAACACATCCTTCCTAACTGAGAAAGGGATGCACATCAAAAAGGCAACAGTGGATAAGAAATTAATCTGAACTCTCAGCTCACAATTTTTGGCAGTCTTTGTTCTCACCAGAACAGTGCAATGCCCTGGGCTGCAGAGAAAGCACGTGCCTTAAGAGACCACCAGCACTTCTCAGGTAGGTGTTTGCCAGAGAAAGATAAACAGTTGGAAGCGAGCCATTGCTTCTTGTCAAATCTACTGGAGAAGAGGAAAAGGGGGGAAAAATAATCTTGTACTTTTTGTTGTTGTTGTATGTTTATATCTACCTAGAATGTTCATAGGACCAACAGTCATTAATAGGTAGAAGGTGAGCTGCCATACAAAAAACTCCTACCATTGGCAGCAGCTGATCTGTAAATGCCTGAATTAATTTTCCAGCTCAGAATACTTTTGTTCCTATTTTGGGGCACTGCAGCTTGAATTACTGTTTATTAATTGTACTACATTTCAGCTCAACCTAAAATTTGGGTACATCTGAGTTATTCAACCCTGCTAGGATATTCAGTCCTAAAAAAAATGCCAAGTTCTTCTGTCCTGCATTGCAAACACATGAAAAATAAGGCTGGAAAAATGTGGAAATCAACTAGTTGGTTCACCCCTGTCTCAAAAAGAGGATCAGCTGTACCTCTGGTATCCCAGACAGGCACTTCTGTAACTACTCTAAGAAATAAATACTAAAACCAATTTTACTAACTCTCTGGACATGCCCTTACAAGGCATTACTAACTTTGCTATTAAAAAGTTGTCCAAGTGACTAAATGCAATCCCTCCCTTGACAAAGCAAGCCAAAAATAGCTTTTTATGTTGTTGTTGTCCAGTAAAGAGATGGAGGTGCAGGAACCACCCAGGTTTCTGAGGGCTGGCACATCTCTTCTCAGTCTTCCCTTCTCTTGTCTGCTGTTGTTTAGGTGACAGGCACAAAAATGGTCTTGCTCCACTAACAGGAGTGAAAATAATTTCAGTTTCAACACAAACAGTCCAACAATAATTATTTGAACATTGTGTTTGCAGAGCACTTATGTGATTTTCATCTTAAATAGCAATGATGATCAAAAGCTCTTCGGCCTTTTCTTTACTCTATGGATGCTCTCAAAGTAATGTGGTTGATTTAAATGTCTTCTCAGGTTGTACCTCTTCTGGTGCCTTCCAGTCTTTTCATTGCCTGTGCTGCTATGTAATAACATGAGAATTATCAGACCAAAGTTTCACCTGCTCAAGCCTTCAACACTGCCGTAAGCAAGAACCCAATTTCATTCCATACAACTTATCCTTTATGAAAGTTGTGACATATGAAAAACATGTACAGAAAATTTTCTTAAGTAAAATGTATTTTATTGCTGGAGTTTGGGTTGGTCACTCCCTCCCCTAAATTTGGGACTGAAAAGGCAAGTCTAAAACCATGGAAATAAAAAAAGCACAGGGACACATGTAAGAATAAGTCCCCATACAGTTCCCCAGCCTCCAGCCATTTTCAGTTCAAGGACATCTCAAGATGCAGTTTCTATATATTGTCCAACATCCCCTTGAACCCATGTCAACTTTTACTGCACAAATGTGGTTTTGGCAGGGAGCTCCATCAATTGTGTAGAGAAGCACCTCCTTCCGTCTCTTCTGCAGATGAAACAAGTTGCTAGCTCCTTATACTGTGAGTTTTTTCTTTAAACTGACATGATAGGTGCTGTTTCAAGTACTGCTCTGATAGACCAAGTAGTCTTTCACTCATCTTGATGGTCTGTCCCTCAAGACCCAGGAAAATTATTTTGGAAACAGGGTCAATGCCTCAACAGAATTTACTAACTGAATACTGGATTAGATAAAGCAAACTACTCTCTACAGCTAAGAAAATTAAAAAATGGATATAGCAGGTGTGCAACCATTCACTTTCTTGCTGTTCCTTGCGATAGCTTAACACCTGCATCCAGGGACTTAACAGAGAGACAAACCTACCGACACTTAATGCTGGTGAAGTAGCATCAAGAGGAACATCGCCAAACACTGACCATAAGTAGAGCTCTGGAGGCCAAACCCTGCTCCTTGGGGGAGAAAAAGAAGAATGGAACGAAGTGAGAAGTGACCAACCTGACTGCCTTTGCCTCCCTTATTTGCAGAAGTCTTTCAATTGCAAAAATGTCTGCAAAAAGTCCAGTCCCAAAGCTCTGAATTGTTTTACATCTGCACAGGCGAATATGCTTATCTATTGCTTTTTGCACTATCCACCTCAAAAAACAAATTAGCCACAAATTACAATGATTTTGGGTTTCCATTGCAAATGTACATTTTTCTCTTCCCACAAAGGATATTGGTAAGACAGAGGCACGTATGAAGAGAACGACCTTCACAGCTCACTCACACAAAAAAGCCACAGATCAATCTCCATCTTTTTTATTAAACAAACAGGAAAGGTTAGAAGCAAAAACAGCCAGTGCTCAAAGTTTACAGATGATACTAGACTCTGTATTTTGCACTTTTGGTGCTACTTCTGTCACTTCTGAGCTCCTGCTGGTAAAACACGATCAGGTCTTCAATATAATACAGCTGGCTGAAGCTAAACCAAGGCATATGATAAATGACATTCATATTCAGGGCAGAAATATAGCCAACTCCATTATAAAGGAGGGAAAAAAAAAATCTACCTCTCCCATATCAGCATCTGGAGGTTTTCCTTAAAACTATTCCATTGAAGAGTGTTAGATGAGAAAAGCACCAACTCAGGATAAAATCACCTTTCTACTCATCACTGGTAACATGAATGGCCATGGTGATGCTTATTTGTGGCTTCTGATTTCTAGTTACCCGCTTCTGGTAAAGGAGAGGGAGTAATTTAAATAAGAGAAGACTACAACAAGCAAGCTTGCTTTGTTTCAGATATGTAGTGCTAGAGTCTTACATTAGACCTGAAACATTTTTAGAAGCAGATTCTTCATGAATCAGTAAGAGCATCTCACCTTGTTCTACCTTATTATGAGAATGCCCATAAAAAAGAACCCCCACTGAAATGAGTAAAAACAGCAAGATTTTCCTACTTCTGCTGGAGATACACAGCTTTTTAGAAAAGATTAGATAGCTTTAAGATGCTTTTTAATAAGCAGGAGTTCTGTGTGGGTTGTGAAAGACAGGGATAAAGCTGGGCATCAGTGGTGGTCTCTTTGGTCTTGAAGCTGTTTATCAACTAATGTCATCATAGCCACAGAAAAATCAGTACTTGGGAGCATAAATAGCCACTTCCAGAAGTTATTTAAAAGTAGTATTGAGGAAATTACATTAAAATCTATGGAGTTGGTAATTAATTTCATAGGTAATGAAGAAAAAAGGCCACCATCTGTGCACCCAACTTCAAGATCTGAGCATTACGCAACTGCATGTTGGACAAGAGTTCCTGGAAAACAATGAACTCACTGCCTGACCTGCTCTGATAACCTCTTGTTTCTCAGCAGCCCGTGCCTATCTCCGGTGTGCAGTCAGTAGTGGCCTTGGAAACAAAGTAGACCACTGAATAAAACAGCAAGGTGGGAAGGGTGAATTCGTGTAAGTACACCAGTGGTTTATTTTTTCCACACAAAGAGATTTCTACTCTTTCTATTCTCTGAGACCAAAAATGGTTCCTGCCCCCAGAGCTGCCAAGGCTTTTAAAGTTATTGCTCCCGGTCTCCAGCTATCTCTCTGTGCACATTTCAATAACCTTTACTTCTGAATAATTCAACAAAGCAAACATTTGCTATTGGCAATGTGTAATCAGAATGAAAAACTTAAAGCTTGCATTTTGTTTGTTAAAAATCCTGGAGGGGAAAAAAACAAAATAAAATACAGACATCTCTCCTCTTTGACCCTATTCAGGACTTTTCTTTGGGGACTGGCAAGAGGAAATTCAACCCTGTCCGAAGTTTTGACTATGGGAAACAGAGCTGTGCAAAATTGCAGGACTGAGGGTGAAGATGACAGTGATAAATGGGATTTGGTGACATTTATGATGGCAATCTGCCCTCATGGGGTGGCAAGGGCTGGGTGGATGAAGAGAGCCCACACCACTCAGGTCTGAAAGGACACAAGGGACTTCAAGGATAAGATTATTCTTTGTATGTGATTATAAACTCCAGGAAAATGAAACTGCTTTAAATACTGCCTTGAAGCCAGGTCATGCTGTTATGTGCTGCAAGAGCCTGACCAGCTTGTGGCTCTGAGCTCACCCACCAAAGATAACTTGGCTGGTTGGTTGCTGTCGTAATTTTCCTTTTCAATACCTCCAACTATTAATCTGCTGCTTCAGGTCTACCAAGAGAATATCGTGAAGCAGGATGACACCACGGCCTTCCAAAACTGCACAGCATCAATCTTGCCTTGGCTGCACCCTGGCATGAAACCATACTGACATCATGCAGTCTAGAGCTGGATGGAGAGCACAACGAAAATTTAAAACAGAAGCAGTAATAGGATACATTTGCTACCCCTGCATATTGAATATAGAGGACATTTTCTCCTGTCCTATGGCAAACTCACTAGGCTGGGGTTTGGGTTTTTTTCATTCTTGATCTTCATCAATCAAACAAAATGTCATCAGCGATGACAGTCCAGCTCTTAGTAAAGGAATGATGTGTTAACTTGTGCTCCCTCTGCTGCTCCCACTGCAGCACAGCAAAATACAGCTTGATGGAACCTAAAGATCACGGGGGGTTCTGCCAATCGCTTCTTTCTATTTCACCAGTTTTTCTGCCCTTCGGTTTTTTGAAGAGAAGGAGATTTTAAAACGAAGTAGCGAAGTATGTAAATATTAAGGATTTTAAACAACATGATTTCTGAGATGACAGATCCAATTCAGGGTCTAAACTACTCAGGACCCAAAAGTCCTTCTATCCCAGTTGTGTTAGGTGACATGCACTGGGGATCTACGTGTCCCCTCCCCAGGACGGATGCAGAGCCCGTCAAAGGATGTATGAGGGACCTGCACTTGCAAAACACCCACTGTTCATCCTCATCCACAGGCACATTTCTAATGCGGTGGTTTCGGAACCCCATCTTTCTGCCTTTGGCAAGGACCATGTTCCTTGAAAGGCTACCATGCGTTAGGGGCAGAAGGGAAGGAAGAAGAAGTTTTAAATCTTTAGACAAATAGTAACCATAAAACTAATTGCAGTTGTCCATTAAAGATTGGTAACAAAGTCTAAAGAAAGAAACATTTCTGCAGAATAAAGTATCACTTAACCCAGTTACAAAGCCTTTTGGAAGTGATTTGATCATTTAAGGTTAAGCATGCCCTTGGTTTCTACAACTTACAAACACCACCAGGTAAAACAAGAGGTACTTGTTTTAATTACACTGCCAGTATCACTCAGACCCACAGCAAGACTACTCGAACCAGCAACATTTTCCCATTTTACTCATAACATTTTATCTAAAAGTACTCAACTGTGTTACTGTTATAAAGAAACTAATTTTAGGAAAAACACAGCAAAGGAAACAGGAAGAATGTCGTTGAAGAAGGCAGGCCATGGGAGCACACACACACATTCATTTGCTTTGAAACTTACATCCTGACTGTCTCAGGGAGTTCAACAATAAAAATAGCAGGTCTAGCAATGAAGCACAAGCTTTCTATAGACATATTTTTGCTTGGTCTGGGGAAGATACTTCCCTCAGAATCGAGAATTTTAGGATTGCAGGTTGGATAGTTTTCCTCTTTCTGTGTTTGCTTGTATTTTGTTTTCAAAGTAACTCCAAGGTACCTCCTAACTCACACAGGAACATGATGATGGAGGAGGCAGAAGAAGACCTATTCATGCTGCAAGGGAGCAGGTACCAGTACCCACTCCCCCACTGTGCTCATACACACCCAAGCCTACTGCCATTGCCACCACAAACCTTATTCCACACAGAAGCAGCAAGAGAGCCATAAAGATTGTCAAAGTTACAGGAGTAAGATTTAAGCCATCAAACCACACCAAGCATCTGCTGCCATCAATACACATTCAAATAAGCAGGAAGAAACTGATATGCAAACAAGAAAATGTTAAGTTCACATTATCCATCCTCTCTTCCTGGAGAGAAATTGTGCTGACAGGAAAGGATGGAGGTTGTGCCCAAATTTTTTGCGTCTCCCACTTCAAACTGGACACTGAGGCCTTGCCCTGACCTGGACATGCTTTATATTTTTTTTAAAGGGATGTGTATATAGATAAATTTGTTAGAAATCTATTTGGCATTCAAAAACAAGGGAAGGAAACCTATCATTTACTGCCCATAACTTTAAAAAGGAGAGGGTGTGTGAATGTATGCTGCTTTGATAAATCTTCCTCCCATGCATACACCCATATCAACATTTCCTCCTCCTGCCTATTTCAGAGCAAAAATGTGCAGTCTAAGTGGACTTCTATTTTATGCCACAATAACCTATCATTCAGCGGTTAACAAAGACCACTTGGAATTCATTTTTCCAAAAGACAGCTAACCAACCCCTGTGATTCAAAAGGACTTGTTCTCACCAAAGCACTGCAGGATCCCCGAGGAAACATTTCAGAGCTCAGCATCCAAAATGTGGGCATTATGTGTGACACAAAAGTATTCTGGAACACTCAAACCTCTGGTATGACACTACAGCAATGATTCAACTTTTTGGCACACTCCTCTTCTACGATCATCTGAAAACCATCTGAGATGACCTCCAAAGAAGAACAGCACAGGGGTCTCCTCTTCCCTTCCTTTCTCTTGATGGAGAACAGTAATCTGCGCTGTTATTTCTACTCTAAAGCAGGACTACAAGTGAACAGCAAGGGAAAACAAAGTGTGTTTGAAAACAAGGCAGCCAGGCATCCAGCATGAGCTTCTCGGCCAAGCTTGAGGTAATCTCACAGCTGTCTGCTGCCACGTCTCCGGGTGGCCGCAGCTTTCATCTGCTTTTACCATCATCTCCATCTTCTGGCTTAGACAATAGCAGCAGGTGCAACAACACCAAAAGCTGAACGAAACAGCCTAAGGAATGTGCATGTTTTCTGGTGCAACGGTTTAAGTAATAATACAAAAGCACTTGATGGATATTGCAGCCCAAAGCCACAGGATGACACACAACCTTCCAACACAACAGCATGCACAAACAAAAACTACGCTTTTCAACACAAGCGAGACTTTTTGACCATGGTGTTTGGTAAATGCAGCCAAGTCATCACGTTCAGGGCTCAATACCGACTACAGGAAAAACACTTGGGTGTAGGACCAAGCTGTTCCAAAGTGCTAAACAAAACCCCAGCCTTCAGCTGTTTTCCCTGTTCACGGTATTACGCTTTGAGGTAACTTCCCTCCCTGCAGTCTTATTTTAGCCTGCAGCATGTCACCTTCAGGTCACCACTTGGAGATACCAGCCAGGTATCAGGTCACTAGAAACCACCACCCTCTGACACACAGGGACAGGGTCAGCCACAGCACTCCAGGGGCCACAGACTGAGAAAGACAGATGCTGAATTACCTATAACTGCTGAAGACATTTTAATATCTAACAAAATAAATCTCAGCCATGAAGAATGCTTACAAAGCGTGATGGCACAGGGGTTTTTTTTAAAGGAACAAAAAAACAAAGGCATATTTTCAAGTATATTAAACTGTCCAAAGACTGCATGTGTATGTCTTGACTTTTTTAAGGAGCTCTTCAGGAGTCAGAACAGGTGGGATGGAAAGGGAGGAAAACCCCAGCAGGCTCTGCAGTAACTCAGTTTCTTTTCAGGATGTACAACACTCACGAGAGCAGACACTCAAAGGTTAAGCTCCTTTCTCTGAAAGGCAGCAAGTTAAAACTGTTTGCACAAGCCTAGTTAAGGGAAAGGTTGTAAGATATCATCCCAAGCCTTCACACCACACCACCTCTTTTGACCACAGAAACACTCAGCCGCACATTTTGGCAAGGAGACAGCCAAGAGGTGAGGGCAGGACCTGCGCATTCCACCTTGCACAGCCCACAGAAAACCGCTTCACAGGGACTGAACCCAGCCCTTAATTTCTGAGAGGCATTACAGCTCCAAGGAACTATTTAGTACTTGGGGGAATAGCAGAAGACACGTGTGTTTGCATATTTTCCATAGTTCAGTTGGCTAGCTTCTGTAAATCGTTTGTTGCCTCTTCCCATCATCCCTGATATGGACACCGCAGGCATGCTTGTGATCCAGGCTGTGGATGCTGAGAGTTGAGAGAAAGGGTGGAAACACAAATATGAACTCATGTGCTACGATTAAAAAGACATTCTTTTTAATGTCTTACTTGCAAAAGACTGGTTATTACTAATACTTCCCCCTCTTCTGATTTTTTTTAATATTTACTTTTGAACTAGCATATTTCCAAAGGATATCTAACAAAAAACCTTGCCAAATATTTTCTGCCTTGAATTCCTGAAAGATCACATTTCTGGTCTTTCCAAACTATAGTCCCTCCTTAAAAAAAGTGACCCATGCAGAAGGAGCTGAAGTGCCAAAAGCATGCAGTGACCCAAACAGGAAAAGTGATAATTTCCTTATAAATAAAGATACACAAAACATGACCCATGGCTCTGAAATCTAGAAGGGGGAGCACTGCTGCTCTACAGCTAACCATGAAGAGGACAACAATTTATCATATTGGTGATACTGCAGCATCAGATGGAGTAATGATGCAGGGCCCTGACCTCTCATTCCAAGCATACATCTTAATTTGGCAAGAATTTGTCCTGCTGTATTGTCCTGCTGCCGGACCTCAGCTTTACACAGGAGTTCTCTGCATTTTTGGCATCCATTAGCAATCCATCATGATTTTTCATTTTCATAAGTGTTCTGTCAGGAAACAAAACCAAGCCAAAGCCCAAATGTCAAGCTTTGTTGAGTAACGTGTGTGCACAGAAGAGCGCTGGGAAGCCAGCGCTGGTCAGACCAATGCAGCCTTCCACAGTCCTGAAAAGCAGGCTTGTAAAAACAATGGGGACAGACTTTTAGCAGGGCCTGTTGCAATAGGACAAGGGGTAATGGTTTTAAATTAAAAGAGGAGAGATTTAGACTAGATGAGGGTGGTGAGACACTGGCATAGGTTGCCCTGAGAGGTGATAGATGCTCCATCCCTGGAAACATTCATGATCAGGGTGGACAGGACTCTGAGCAAGCTGGTGTACTTTAAGATACCCCTGCTCACTGCAGGGGGTTGGACTAGATGACCTTTAAAGGTCCCTTCCAACCCAAACTATTCCATGATTCTATGACTGAAGTGCACTGCTCACTTTATGGGCATGGCTGAACTCCATTTTAACCTCACCAGGCATTCTTTACTTAGCTGAGTAAACCTGAGTATCTGTCAGCTTTCCTAGGAATTACTCAAAGCCCAATTTACACTGTTCTGAATTGACAACCCAAGTTGTTTGATTTTTATTTTTCTGATTTTTTATTTTCGTATTTTTAAGAAGTGGCAGTACTGATAAGCCTTAAACTCCTTTATATTATAGCTCTCCACAATTATCTATTTCAAGTAAAGCCACATTCCTGTCTGGCACCAGATGCCAGGGTGACAAGGCTTAACTCCTGTGGTCGGACCTCTTTTTGTGAATGCTTTGTCACAAGACCCTTTTGCCCACTGAGCTGCTTAAAATAACTTTTCTCAATTTATAGGGAGCAAAGATTAAATGACTTCAAAAGAAAGTAATGCTAGCAGATGAAAGGAAATAATCTTACAGATATGTGAAGGAACTTGCTGTTTCTTTGATTACTGCAGGGAAGGAGGTCCCTCGCTCCATCACTTCATTAACATCTGCAATTTAAGTGTCTTAAGGCCCCCAAAGCCTATTCACACCCATCTGACAACAAACTCAGTAGAAAATGACAATCCCCCAGGAGGAAAGTACATGCCTTTCGAAAACCAAGATGCAAACACATCTACTGGTCATAAGCCCTCCATCTTCTACCGTTTACATTTTATTTATCATACTTTCAAATCCCAGATGCAGAGCTGAAGAGAGAGGGAGAGATGTAGTTTCTTATTAGCCAGAGCAGTAAAACCTGTGAGAAGGAACCATAAAATAATGTCTTACATACCTGTACGGAACACCCCTGGGGTACCACATAAACTCGGACCGGATGGTATTTTTCATTTAGCTAAATACGAATATGAGTTTTCCTGATCCACCTCAGTTGTGCCCTTTTGTTTCACTATCCCAAGTTCATTCCTGCCTCCAAATTCTTTCCCCTGGGGAAAGGTTATAAACTTAATCCTGGAGTTTGCTTCACATATCATTTGCAGCTTGTCAATGGGTTTTTGAATGTCGCCATGTGAAGAATAACACTAGCTGGGGGAAGGGTCTAAAGATTTCATTTTGCTAAGGGAAAGAAGAATGACAGTAGTGCTAGAGGGCTGATCAAGTGAAAGAAGTTTGTTATGTTGGGTTTTTCTTAAAGCAAGTTAATAAAAACATTGTATGATCACATGTTTTTTCTGTCATATAAGTGACTACAGAAGATCTTTTTGGTCCATAGTTATTCAATTATTCTGTTAGTACTTCCAACTTGTGAGATGGAGGATGAAAAGTTGTTCATTAAACTAGCTTTTTTCCCCATTTCTGTCTCATTTACACGGTAGATTTTTCTTCTGAACAAATTATGCCATGGCATTCCATTAGCAATGTGGTTTGCAGATACAATCTGCCATGCTATGGCAGTAAAAAACCTTTCCTTAGAGCTTTAGCTCTCAGGATATTGCCACCTTGTAGGGGTTGCCTGATACCCGTGGCTACAGGCAAATCATCAGCCGGAAGCACTGGGCTTGAGAAATAGCTTCTTGCCTAAATTGTCTTCTAGTTATGCAATTTGGGCATTTTTCTTAATTTGTCATTACTGAGGGTACTTGTGTGCCTGAACAGTTTATACTATTCAGAAATCTTCTCAAGAGCAAGTTGTTTTCAACAAGCACTGAATGCTCAAAGCTGTAATTTCTCTAACATCACAAACACTTCCTATCAAACAAACGGGAATTTTTTTGGCACTGTCTCAGGAAACACCTTCATTCAGGGGGAATTGATAAAAGAGTTCACTCAATGCCCTCAGTACACAGGATTTAAGTAAGCGCACATCACACGGACTGAAATCACAGCAAGTGGCATTTGGTAAAGCTCAAGGGTTGGGTTATACTAACTTGCTAAACAGCAAGCTGCCTCCTGCCCTCGGAACCACGAAGAGCTCCTTGACTTATGGGACCTCCTCAGTGGGAATTTCCAAACCCCTGGGGGTCAGTTGCTCCCCTCAGCAGGGCAGAGTGCTCCCAGGATGGATACCACCCCACGGGATGCAGCAAGCAACCCAGGGCAGGGAAGGAAAGGGCATACCCTACCACCAGGGTCCCCAAAAGCCCTTGCCCTGCCATGTAAGCCATGCAGAGAAAGCAAGCCCTGATCTGAAAGAGAGCATGATCTGAAATCAAATTAGAATGGATCATCTAACTATCAGCATTCCCTCCCCTAAAGCTGTGTCATTGTTAAATATAACACACACAAATCTCATCTGTCATTCCCTCAAGCAAAGCCAAATTATTCACTAATTGGTGTCTCAAGTTGTTGCTGAATAAGACAGTGGAGACATGAGTTATAAATGTGCAATGCTATACTGGGGAGGAGAGGGTATGGAAACAAGACCATGCTGCAACTACTGCATCATCTCCCAAATAATTCAAAGACAGACATGGTAGCACGGAGGCCTTTTATCAACTTGGGGTCCACAGCACCCACTGAGGAGAGTGCGTGAGACACACCACGGACTGAAAACACCCCGTAATCCAAGCAGCAGGACTGCTCCTCTCCGGATGCAACCGCGTCAATCACAGGATGCAGCTGCGGCACAGGCAGCTCTTTGACAAAGCAGCCTGACTCCTGCTTGCTTGCCCATGCCAATTTTAGACAGGTTTACCTTCCCAGGAATAACAAAACCTAAGAATTGTGCCAGGCATGATCTGAAAGCCACTTTGCTTTGTGAGGAAGGCAGCAGCGTGCCATCGTCCCCAAAGCACAAGCAGGCAAGCCACACCAAATGCCTTGGCACAGCCTCTGCTAGGCTTGAAGCAACACCCTCCAGAGCGTACAACACTTTAGGCTGGTATACACTGATGTTTGCCTCCAGACAGTAGCTTCTAAGAGATTATTTACACAACTAAGCCCTTCTGCAAAAGAAAATTGGAGCAAGCCGTGGTTTGTTAGCTTCCCCCTGTCTGTTTTTAAGAAAATACATTTCCCATGATACAAATGTGTGTGGTTTAAAGACAAGTTCTGCAACCACTGCGTTAGGACCAAACATGGAATTATGTGCGAGCCTGACAGTGATTCATTTTTGTCTTGAGAATGAACAGTAGGCAATTAGAGCGACGCGGCAGAAAGACAAGGTGGGTTTTGCAGCTAGAATGGAAATTCTCCAGTCTATACTGGACCATGCTCCACCACACTGCACAGCACCTTCAGTAACAACATCAGTAGAAATGCAAAATGATATAAAACTAAGGGACAGCACGGCAGTGGGACTCGGAAGACTCCCTTCTCTGTGCCTGTGTCTTCCCATGCGACTGCTCATCTTGTCTTGTGAATGGTAAGGATTTTGGACCATGATCTGCACTGTTTTCTGTAGGTGGAAAGATTTATCACCCCTGCAAGCCAGCATTGCTCATTAGCTTCCCAACGATTACTGCAATTACGGACGCTCCATATACACAAGCTGTCCCATACTAACATTGCCAGAGAGCTTTGTCTCTTCTCCTTGAAGAGATAACAGTAACAACTTAATCCAATTAACACATCACAAAGCAAGAGTTTTAATTCCAGGGTGGATGCACTGTAATATCTTGTATGGCTTTATCAGGCAGAAAGTTTGCACTAAAGAATACTCATTTTGGCTTAACATGAAGCAAGGAAGTGTGTAGGAATGTATAAGCCAGCAATGGCCAAATTCAGGGATGATGTTTATCCCTTGTGTTTAACATCTTTGCTTGTTTTGAAAGAATGTTATGTTTCTCAATGATATCACTAAATCACTGTCTGGTTTTCCATTTTAAAGTTACTGTGAAGCTGTGGTACTTAAGCAATCAGTCTGACAGGCTGCCAAGCCACTTAATTAGTTACATGCATTTTAAATAAAAGCTGTCGAACTTACAAGAACTACATCATCTAAATTGTCTGTCCCAAATTGCAAGTAGATATACATGGCCTTTATTCTAATAATGCACAACATTGAGAAACTACATAGGGAATCAGCTTGCTCGTTGACATCTTATTGCAACCAACAGCAATGGGCTTTTTACTAACTTCCGAAAAATTAGAACTACCCCACGGTAAACTTCTGCAATGTCCAACCACATCACCACTAAAACCAGTGCCAAGCAACTTGGGAAAACCATCAGTAAGAAAAGCTGAAGATAGGGAATAGATCTACTCAAGGCTTAGATTAATACAAACAAGGGAAGTGATAAATCAGAAATTCAGCCCTTTCAGTGCTCCTGAGGTTACAAAGGGGTATAAACACAAAAAACCCAGGCTTCCCAAAGAGGCAGAAAGCGTGGGGAGCAGAAAGGCCAGCAATAAGGTTTAGAGCCCGGGGCTGGCAGTGAAAATGCTTTTGCATTTGGGGCAGAAATGAAGGTGTGGCAAATCACTGGAAGTCACATTGACATGCTGAATAAAAAGCGCATGCCTAGGAATGACTTTCCGCTCTCCTCTCCTGTTGGAATAATCGCATTAAATATGCACAGTGGCTTGGAAATGAAATTTCTCATTTAACTTCAGACAATAGGGCTACGACTCCAGAAATGCAGTGGATAACAGCCCTAACACTATGAAACAGCTTGGGAATTAAAATGACAGCTGCCTGCAGAAATACTGAAACGTAAGAATGAATTTTACATTTTTTGTGCCTTTAGTTCTTTACAGATATTGATGCGTTTAATGCAGTGTCACTACATCACATTTTCTACAACGTATAGCACCATGATTTGACATCTCAACACTCTAGGTCTGAATTCAGTGAAAGCAGATTTGTATTTTCTTTTGCTTGAATAAGTGGCAATAACACACAGCTTCCTCTGAATACTCAAATGTCATCTTCTCCTGACCTGACGTTCCTTTTTCAGTCAATTCTTTTCCCTCGTTTAGAGGGGCACTGAGCTGCCAGAAAGGAAGAAGGCAGCTACAGAAGTGCTGCAAGCAGGAGGAATGATCTGGAAGCATCGGCTTACTGCCACATGCAGGTTGCTGGCCCACAGATCAACTAAAAATGGATAATCTGTCAGGTGAGGTGATAAGATTACAGATAAAGACCAATTACATTTGGAAGCGCTTCCCAGGACTAATTGATTAAGGCACCGGAGGTCTAAGCTAGGACAGTATTTGATCTGGTGGGGATTAGGAAGAGCACAACAAGCCTCCATGGGATCCAGGCTTGCCTCAGGTCTTCAAGCAGACTACTGGAAGATGCCCAGTGAGAAGTATCCAAGACAGGCAGAAGCCATTTGCTGACATATTCCACATTCAACTCCCATTTCTGTGGTACCCGCAGGTTGCCTCAAGCTTCCAGTGCACCAGGACACCCTGCTTCACTTGCATCATTTCCCCCCCCCCCATTAAAAGCATAAAGAGATCCCCATTCCCATCCAGACTGAGGAGCTCCCAAAGCACAGCTATGTTCCAGCACTCACAACTGCTGCTTTGTGAAATCAAGCCTCTCAGTTAAAGCCATCATGTTTAGCAATCCACACTTGCGTTTGATTTTAATGATGGCATTCATGGTTATTAGATTATCCATAAAGCACTTAAATTTATCCAAAACTATTTCCTACCCCTACTTTTTTCCCCCCTCTTTTTTTAACTTCCACTAAAACAAAGGTAATCAGAAATAAGCATTTTTCCACAGTGCCATCCTCAAGGCAATTATTTTGCTTCAGAGATGCAGTCAGGAAGAATAAACTCCCCGCAGTCTTTTTGGGAAGGCAGGAACTGAGCGAAGCCTTCAGAAAGCCAGTCTTTCAGCTTCCATTCTTCCCACACACATCTCAAATCATCTACTGCATTTCTTCTGCTCATTTGACTTCTAAAGCTCAAGCAAAGCAGGGATTCAGATAAAAGCCACTGGTAAAAAAAACCCTCAGCCACTTCCTATAGTGATCTTTGTGCAGCGCTAACCCCAGGGTTTTTTGGATGCTGGGAAGTGTGGCTCGGTTTGCTTTCAGTAAGCATCAAAACCTGTGGACTTCGCTTTGGAGAGCCGTTATGTGCCATTGCAGAGGGCTGTTCAAATTCAGAGCAACTGGGTAAATTAAGAGCTACACATATGAACGCTAACTCCAGCTTTCTGAAAGGAAAAACTCAGCTGATGGATTTCAGAAGAATTTTAAGAACTAAAACAGAAAAACAAAAGCACTTGCACAAGACCAGCTGTCCTGGGTTCAGCTACAGCAGTCATTTTTTCGCCTTCTTAGTAGCTGGGGCAGTGCTGTGTTTTTGACTTTCAGTCTGGGAACAATGCTGATAACACCGATGTTTTTAGTTGTTGCTAAGTAATGTTTACTCTGACCAAGGACTTTCTCAGTCTCATGCTCTGCCAGAGAGGAGGGGAAGCCAGGAGGAAGCAGAGACAGGACACCTGACCCAAACTGGCCAAAGGGGTATTCCATACCACAGCACGTCATGCCCAGTATAGAAACTGGGGGGAGTTACCCGGAAGGCCCAGATCGCTGCTCGGGTCGGGCTGGGTATCGGTCGGCGGGTGGTGAGCGGTTGTGTCCTTTTCCCTTGTTATTCCTCTTATCATTATTATTGGTAGCAGTAGTGGTTTGTATTATACCTTAGTTACTGGAGAGCTGTTATCTCAACTCGTGGGAGTTACATTCCTCCGATTCTCCTCCCCATCCCTCCGGGAGTGGGGGGAGGAAGAAAAAGGGGGGGGAGTGAGCGAGCGGCTGCGTGGTTCCAAGTTGCCGGCTGGGCTTAAACCACGACACCAGCTAAACAATAAAAAAAACCCCAAAACCAAAAACCCCCAAACACCAGTAAGTATTGCAATGAGAGAAAAACAAGGTAGCACATCCCAGAGGAACATCATCTATACCCCTAAATAAAACAAATAGCTTACATATGTTTGCATATCTTGAACATATTCACAAGCACAAGCCCACTAGGAGCAATTGAAAAGAATTAATGAAAATTTGGCTGTAAAACGGAACTATGAAGATATACTTAATTTTGTTGTCACCTGTTAAGTCACAGCCAGTGAAAATGTGCTAATCCCACAATGCATGTTAATAGAGGGTCTGAAAACACAGAGAAACACAAAAAATACAATCCAGCTGCTTGTTTCCTAGTCAGACAAGAGCTTACAGCAGACCATGGTGAGCCAGCAGCCTCTGGCCTCAGAGACTGGAAGGAAAATCCCAGCCATCGCATCCTGTCACCTTGCTCTCCAGAAGCCCGCAATTAGCAGATCTCATTCTCCCACAGTCTCATCATTATTTTTGGATAAGGAAAGTATGCTCTCTTGATTTTTTCCAGCTTCCAATCATTTTCCCAGTTCTAAATGACCTGGATTAGTTGAATGAACTGAAGAAACTTCTGATGTAGCAGACAGGGGTTCTGCTGCCAAAACCTGGTTAAGTATTTAAATAAACTCCCTTGGTTTTTCTGTATGCAGTGATGAAACCTTCAGGACTGGGCTGCAAAACCAGGCATATGACCCCGAGCAAAAAGAGGGGCTGGCTTGCCTGCTACAGGGTATATCCACCTTTCAGAGACCATCTTAGAGCTTGGATGCTCAGATAAAAGCCTTAAGGACTGGCAAGAGCCTTTGCTGAGGCAGCATTTAAAGAATAAACTAGTTTGGCTCTTGCCACGGTTTTTTGACCTGCAATACCATATAAAATTTGCATTTTGGTTTGGTTTACGTTATTTTAATAGCTCAAAAGATTAGGCTTTAATGTACTGCATTTCCACATTAAGTGTGCACTTCTTAAAGTTAAAACTTACTTGGAATGACAATCTTGGATCCTGCATGTGATGCTTAAAAGGGACCAAAAACCTTCCTGGAGAAGAAGTTGGCAAACCCACCGTATTAGAAGGAACTTTGGCTGAGGGTAGAGCTGCTGGCATCGACCAAGAATGGGAAATGATGGTAGAGGGAGATGAAGGGATAAGAAAGATAAGAGATTAATCAGCTAAAAGGAGGCAAATGATGACTCAGGGTCTTGCAGGTGAGTCAATAGGGCTGTGATCGTTTTGGGAATGAGTACGCATGAGTGAAGATGGAGGAGGAAAAGGTCCAAGACATGGCTGCACAAGGAGTGGTGGGTGGGATGTCCACGTGTCCCTCAGAGGAGAAGGGGCAAGAAGACTGTATGACTAGCCAAATTTCCAGGCATGCAAAAGGTCTGTCCGGATCCTTGTCCAGGACTTACGCAGGTGAAAGGGAAGTAAGTGGACTGATTTATTCATGTGAACACACCTCAGTGTCCAGATTATTTGTAATCACAGAGTATGAATGAAACAGGTGTCACAAAAAAGAAATCATTAAAATACTAATCAAGAACACCTTCAGTTATTGTTCTTAGCCTGTAATACTTAGGACATCTTGGAAAAACACACCTGGATTTCCAAATTTCTTTTGCATAAGTTGTTCTTCAGAAGCAAGGGAGGTGAGAGGGCTGAATGAGCATCTTCTGTACCCTCTAACAGTATGCACAGAGGAGCACAGCACAACTACTTCAGCTTCATTAGCAGCAAACTGCTTCTCACATAAGGGTAGCCCCCTTTCATTATACTAATATTTCTGTACCACAACTGCTCAAGTCCAAGCATGAGTATCTGCTGTCAAGGAGATCCTTAGCCCGGAGACACTGCAGATACTGCAACCCCTTTGGGCTTTGTTTTCCATCTTCCCTTGTTTTTCCCCCAACAATCCATGCCACAGTCACTGCTCTCGCACAGTCCCCTCCCCAAACCCCAGCTGTCAATACCCCTCGCTCTGCTCCTGGATATGCGAGCACTCTGGAGTCAATCTTCCCATGAAAATCAAGTCATTGACCTGCCCTTCGCTATTTCTTGAGAACCAAAAGAGGACAGCCATAATTTTTCTTCCCCTCAGTTCTCACGTGTTGTTAATGCTCACTCGAGTTGTTAGGCAATACAAAATGCATTAATTCCTCCAAAGCGAGTTCACCATGAAAGATTTAATTGTGGCTGATTAGGCATAGTTTTTCTTTCCCCATCCCACTCTTTTTTTTTCTTTATTTTTCTTTTTTCAGCTAGAGAAAAAAGAAGAGCAGAACGCAAGGATATTTTTCACTCAAAGCCCACGTTAGCCTTATTATCTAATCAAGTGGAAAGTTTTTTGTCTGCCCTGGCCCGACCGAAAAAAGAAGTGCAGTGATAAAAACCTTTAAGATTTTTCTCCATCCTTTGTTATCCAAAAAGAGACCCAAGTTTAGTCAATTGCTGTCACATCACTAGAAAGAAAGAGAGGAGGAAAACAGAAAAGAAAGAGAAAAGACACTGCTGTCGCTGTTTACAAAAATAAGCAGCACTTTTTACAACCCCTGAAGAAGTCTGGTACACAAAATTGCACAGTAACTTTTAAAAGATTTGCATTTAAAAGATTGAATACAGGTTGCTTCCCTGTGACCATAGAAACATTAGAAAAGGTGGAAAATTCAGTCTACTGAACTTCAAATGACTTTATTAAAGTGTCACTAATCAGAACCCAAGGACACAAGGTTTTAGTGTTCAGGCTAACAAAGTGAATAACCCTCAAAAGTCAAATGACCTTCTAAGAGCTAATCTTTAAAAAATACCCCCAGACCAGCTCTTATCAACAGCAAGTTAAACAGGGAAAACTTGACTGCCTCTGAGAAATGAGTAATCCCATGCAGCTCACAGGAACACAACTGAACTATGTCTCTCGGCGACATGGTTTAGTGCAAGGTGCCCCTGCCCGTGGCAGGAGGGTTGGAAGTAGATGCTCTTCAGGTCCTTTCCAACTCTAACCATTCTATGATTCTATGAAAACAGTAAAATATGGCTTGTGTAAGACAAAGAACTCCAAAACTTTCAAATATACTATGAGGACAACCAAGCACTTGCTTTTATTTGTGATGATTTAAGATGGCCTTTAAATGAAGTATGTGAAATAGTAATTTGAAGTTAACCCCCACACGTAACGAAACATGGGCATGAGGACAAATATCAAAAAGGTTGCATTAAGAAATGCTGTTTATCCATATCAGCAGTTGGGGAGCACAGGCAGACATTGGCAAGTCACTGAAAATGAATTACATCCACATGATGTCTTTTGTCATCAATCAAAGTTATCTACCTGAATCACAGCTCACTGACTATATTCATTCACCTGAAGCACCACGCTCTTAACCAGGCAGTCATCATCTCTCATTCATTTTTGTCTCCAGAGTCACAGCAATATTCCCAATATAACACCTTGCACCTCTGGTCAGTTCCTTCACATAGCAAAGATCCTTCTCAAGGACACCATCCTTTTGAATCTTAACTACTGCGTCTTCCATTTTATTTACTCAAGTCTTTCCAAATGCTTCTAGTGAAATATTTTTATCATTGTTTCTTGGTTGGGCTTTTTTGGGTTGGTTTTGTGGGTTTGTTTTTTTTTGGGGGGGGGGAGGGGTTTGGTTTTTTTTGTGGGGATTTTGTTCATTTGTTTGTTTAATGGGGGGGTTGTTGATATTTTTTGTTTTGATTTACTGAAGCAAACAAACTTTTCTACCTTAGAAATAATCTCTGCAGAGCTAAATAAAGGTGTATCGCTAGAGGATATATCTGAACACTTGAATTCAGGTAGTAGAGAAAACAGAAGACGAGCAGCTCCTGTTGAGAAGCACATGCTAAGATTCCACAAGACTTCACGCTCTTGATATGCAGAAGCTGATGCAGTTTCCTATCTCGCTGCAAGAACTAACTTCATCTACCTAACCAGTTGCATTTAGCACTGCACGAATATAACTGCATATACTTACATACTTTCATCTGTTGTCCCACGCTGTTTCAGATTTAACTCTACCCAGTCTTAACTTGGGACTTTGCCTGTTCGGGACCCACAAATGCATGTCCTGCTCTAACTGAACATTCCCTTTCACATAGATCACTTGACAAATACAGCTTTGCTTTCAGCTAATTAAAAACCATGTTCCTGCTGGAAAAACCTACCAAAAAACCCTACAAACATAGGGCTACATGTTTCTTGAAGATTTCTTCTGAAACAGTACCTAAGCTCCAGGCATTACAGAGCCCTGGCATTACAGCTGCTGGCACTTACCATGTTCTCATTGATCCATGGTACTAGATCTACTGTTGTTTGTTATGTCTTTTATACCAGTTTATAATCTTTTGTAACAGGTGGGTATAACAGGTTCTAGTTGCACAGTAACCTGCAATATGGATTTAACAGTTTTAAAAGTTAACAATATGCTTCAGTGCCAAGCAGGGACCATATAAGAAGACACAGAAGGTAGCAACAAATTTAGTTTGTTTATTCAAATGTCTTCATTATGCTTCAGAAGTAGCATGGCACAAACTACACTGACTATACCAACGCTTTCCTTTCCAGAAGCAAGATTATATTCTAGTGATGGGAGCTCTCGATCTGCATCAAGCAGCAAAGCAGCACGGTATCTAACTGATAGAGCTGTAATCTTTAGGGATCCGTTAGTACCAATATTCCCTTCAGTTAAAAGTAGTAAAACTTAGAATCAATCAAAATTAAGAATTGAAACTCTTAAGAACTGTTAGTTTTCCTACTGTCGAGAGTGCCTGTGAATAGAGAAGTGGAGGATCTGCAAGGTGGGGTTTGTGAAATAAAAGGGTGTGCTCAAGCATTAAGAAGGACCAGGGAAAAGCAATTTACACGTCAGAGGGGGAGGAAACTGCCGTCAGACACAACCTTTAGTGACCAGGCCCCAGCTAACAGGGCAAATGCAGAGGTTTCGAGTACTGGTATCCATAACTGCCCCATGGGGCATGCTTCTGTGTGACTTACCACCTCTCAAACTACAAGGGGAAAAAAAAAGAATAGCACCACCTATCCAAACCTGCCAAATACAAATTTGTAAAGTTCATTAATCTAAACTAACAGGTGGCTAATACTTCCAACACATTTTGGGTGAACTCTTATGGCACAGACTGAGCAATCTCCTTAACATGACAGGGTCTGGCGCTGGGATTCATGCCCAGTGTCATTGACCTTAACCAGAAGTGTATCCTTCCCTAGAGTAGCTTTTTTCCGCTTTGTTAATTTTCCTGGGCTATGACAGAAAGGTATCAGGATAACATTTCAAAGAACAGTCAGTAATACCTTCAAGAGTTACCAGTATGTTATCCACAGGAAGATATGCTATCGTCTTCAGGAGCCCAGCAGTGACATACAGATTTCTCATGGGTATGACAGGATGATTACATCCATTCCTTGGCTTCATCTACATAATACATGTGTGCTGCTACAACATTGCAGCAGATACTATCGTTTGGATTGATAAAAAGGATGTCTCAAAAATAATCTACATAATCCACATAAAAAGGACGTCTCAAAAAGAATCCAACACGAAAATTCCTAAATATGAAGCCCTTTACTTATATATTATTCCACGTATTTAGCTGATACAGGGAGACACACACATGACAGACCTCCCTGCAATGTTCTCATCTAGGCTCAACTCTCAGAATTGAAGAAAACAGTTTATTATTTTCTTTTTCCCACCAGCATACATATTCTTACACTGCCAAGAATGCACAACAAGCCCTGGTGAAAAGAGCAGTCTAATAAATAAAAAGGCATTTAATAAATTAATCCAAATACACACAAATCCATATACTCTGTCTGGCCTTATTATACTTGTCCCAGCCATAACTGAGTGGCTCAGATCCAATGTTTGCCAAGCCTCCCAAAGCTCTATTGCCTCACAGGCATAACAGTTTTACTATGCTCATTATAACCCCTTTTTTTTTTTCAAAGTTTCATTGCTCATAATTATTTAGCTTATCAATTAAGGAAGTCTTAAATATCAAATCAGCTATCCTATGTAATTTGTACAGAATTAATCAGATGCATCAGTCAATAGTCAAGCAAGTAACTACAACATAACGAGTAGCTCCAAGCTACTTAATTTCTTAAACGTCAGTGAACAAAGGTGAATGTTTTTCAACTGACTCATGCAAGTAATCTCACTGGAGATGAAAGCTCTTCAAGCATTATTTTTTATCAGATCACTTCTTTTGTGGTTTTACATACTGAATATCCTTAATCTGAAATATTCAGTAATTAGCCCAGTCAAGGGCAGTGCTGCGTTCATCCCAACCCTTTACTCAACAAGAACTATTTTTGCCTAAGAAAGCTGAGCCTAAAAAAATAAAACTATTTCTTTTGAAATGGTAGTGTGTTTGTACCACAAATTCCCTAAGTAGAATAAGTGTATATTAAAATGCCACAGGCACTAACTCTAAATTCAGTTCAAAACAGGACCTAAATTATGGGATTAATATAAGAGAATGAAACAAAATTAAAATACAACATCGTTGCAGGAAAAGAAATGTACTTTTTACTGCAAGTTGGCTTTGTCGTTGATTAACGTAGAGAAGCTCCGCAGTTTCCAACCTTGTTCTTTGTAAGGTTTACAGCGTAGGAATATCATAAGATCAGGCAAAAACTTCAGAAGCAACAAATTATTTCCCCACTTGCAGCTGAGGCCAGATGTGATACGTGAAACCAGAGAGGGGAGATGTGTGCCTGAGACTAGCAGTCGGGCAGGTAAACATACAAGAACAAATAAACATCGAACTGATTTAAGTAAATCAAAATCTTTGGTTAATTACTTGTCCCCGCGGTAGCCAAACACTCAGGTCTTTTTTGTCTGTGCTCTTTTCATGTCATCAGGACTATATACAGTCCCAACCTGGTTACTTCAGATCCTGAACAGAACAGTTATGAATGTACCATATAATGGGATAACAGCTAATGCGCATAATCCGCAAGTAACAAAACAGGCTGGGTAAAGGAGATCTTTCTGTTCTGCCTGTAAGAAACCACGGGGATGCATTGCGCCACTTGCTTACCAAAGAGATGCCAGTGAAGTTCTGCTAAGAAAAGATCTTTGGTTCTTAAAAATTGCACTACTTCAGCAGTAAACTCACAATGAAAAGAGAATGCTCATTTGCATCAGCTTTAAACATCCATGTTCCAGTGCTACAAAGCCTATGGCTGATAAAGTACTCTTGCTCCTTAGCAATAATTGTAATGAAAATGCAAGATCTGGCAAGATATTTGCTTCTGAAATACTTCTCTATTACCATGGAGAATTTGGAATATCCACCACTGCACTAGAACAAAATGAAGATAAAGGAGCTTGAATGCTATTATTATTCTTAGGATTTCTTTCTTCTTTTTTAAAGGCTCCGTAGATTTCAAAGGGATAAGAATTAATCACATAAATAAATCAAATACTGCTGGCAGTAACAGAGCAGGAAGAAGTGTTAAATAAAAACAATGAACACAAATGACCACACACTAAAATAAACATACACACTCACGTATAATTAACATTTGGAAATGAACAGCAAACTGAAGTACCCATGGGTGCTGTCAATGACAGGGAAAACTAGAGTACAATGAAAAGGAAAAGAAAGCACCTGTCTTCTAAAGTAAAGGTATGTTACCTTACTGGTTTTGAGAGATCCTCTTGAGTCAGAACTTGAATTCTACACAAGAAATTACCTTGCAGTGATTTCAATTTGTGTGACTACTCCAGTCAGTGGTTCACAAAAGTGAGAGCGAGAGGCAGGTGGGAGCCCCTGGGGCAAGCCTCCTCTACTCTATAGCACCACCACACCATGCATGCAGTGAGTTCATGGCCTGATGTTCCTCCCAAGATGATGCTTTGGAGATGTGGGCTACAGGATTTGGAGCCAGGGCAAAGGCAGGATGGGGGAACAGAGTGAACAATGATTGTTAGTTGGCTCAGGGGCTCTACTTCACCTTTGTCCTTAGGGAAGGTGACATATCATTCCATTCCCTGACCACTCTGTCTCTGTGAGGCTCTCTGTACTGTGCGAGAGGGAAAAGGGTGTTTATCCACCTCCACTGCCAGGGCAGTCAATATTGAAGACACCCCTATGCCTGGGAAAATCACTTCACAAACAGGCAAGCACTCATCCTCAGGGACCACTGAAGCCCTGGCTGTGGATGACCTTGACTTCTCCTGGAGCCACAGGATCCAGCTGCATTCCTTCATTCCACCTATTGCTGGAACCCATTACCCACCTATGCAGGTCTGCATTTGAAATGAGGGAGCACTTGCACTACTAATTAAATCCTTTGATAACTTTCTTATTTTTTTGGCAGACTTGCTGCAAGACACAGTTAAAACTTGACTACTTCAGCATTTCTAGCTTCAGAATTATAACTATTAAACACAAAAATTAAGTTTTTAAGCGTGAAGAACATGGTTTTCTGTTCGTTAAAGAAAAATATAAGTCTCTATTAAAAAATATGACAGATAACAGAATTTTATAGAAAGCTAAAAAGAAAACAAAAACCAGAGGAAGGCTCAGTATAGGGAAGATTCTAAAGAAAATGGGATTTCCAGTTATGTCAAGGACACATTATGGTGGCCCTTCCCAGTGAGAGCAAAGTCCAGCCTTACAGAAGTACCCCTTCCCACCCAAAACAGGCACATGAGAAAGGAACCAAGTCCTAGGAGATGCCTTGACACTCCAGGCCTATTGAAAGCTTTGATACTAATGCCCAATGCAGGCTGCTTTCAGAAAATAAAGCTACTGTCACAATAAATATTAATACAACACCTGGAGGAGAATTTATGTTACTCACAGGAAAGTAAATCCTCAAGATGAGAGACCACCAGACCATCACACCACAGTGTCATCATCCCACCAATGTTTTGGAAAGCCGGGGAAGCCAGACAAAACCTATCAGCCTGAAACACAAACATTCCCTCAAAAGTATATATTAGGCTTGGACTTGAAGTTGTAAATTTTATCCACATGCTGCAAGAGACCTAATTCCAGCATCCATCAAGATAATACTAAATTTCAAATGTTTAGGTGTGCATGAGCTGGCACTTAAAAAAATACCACTGGGTGAGTTCAAAAACTTACAGGGCAAAATGACTTTTGGGGGATTCAGAAGATGAGAACATTGACTGGAAGCCCCTGGCAAGCACTGACTGCATAAACCCACATATAAATGCCATATTTATAAAGTAGTTTTACAGGCGGTGCATCTTTCAAAACGTATAAATCAAAGTCACCGTATTGAAACTACCCTGCTGTAAATTTCACATAAGTCTATACATTACATTTGTTAAATGGGTTCAAGATTACCACAATGTTACATAAACTTCTGTATTTTAAAAGCTTCGTTAAGCATATAGCTGTATCTTAATAAGCAGAGTTTTCAGACAGTAAACCAGGGAACAAGAACAGAGAAATGCAACCGGTGTCACTGAACAGGATTTGTGTCCCACAAATCATGGTATCTCTGAAAGCTTTGCATCTATTACATACATTAGGCTGTTCCTGCTTAATCCAAGTCACACAAGACTGATTGACGTTCTTACTGTCCCATTCCCTCCTGAGGGCACCTCTGCTCTGCAGGCTCCCACATGCGAAGGAAGTATTCTTAAATAATTTGGAAGATTTGTGTGGCATAAAAGCAAATTACTTCCTAACGCACAACAGAAGCTCAGCTATCGTCCCACTATCCCTTTAGAAAAAAATCAAATCCCAATTTAAAGAGACAAATAAGAAGACAAATATTTTGATATATTAAATCTCAAGAACATGTTTTGAAAAAGCACATGCCCAAATATTATATGTTACTCAGGTTTGAAAATGTAGTTTCAACAGAGTTGAATTTGATCCAGGTAAAAGAAATACTGAACATTGTGTAGGCTTCATTCAAGAGATGCTTAATTAAACGTTGCAACCTGCTGCAATGATTGCTGGCAGTCACCAAGAACACAGAATTACAAGTGGGACACGATGGACATTGCTAACTGCGTTAGACAGAGTCCCTTTACCATTCCCTTATTGACAGAACAAATTCCTCATTTCCCAAGATGACACCAATGGAAAAAAAAATCACACATTCACAGAGGGCACATCTCAAGTCTCATTACTTCTCAGTAAGCATTTAGAAACATCAAGCCATCATTTGGCTTAGAATTGATAACTTATCAAACACCGGTTTTCCATTCCAGTGTTGCAACACACACAAAACTAAGTGTTTATAGATCATTCAATATAGGTGTTACTTCATCTGCAACCCATGGAGAATGACAGGTTTTTCTTTCCAAAAAAACCACAGAATGACTTGGAGCATACACTACTATATTCAGATCTTGACAGCTATCACATGGAAATTAATGTTTCTCACTGCATATAGTATATTGTGAAATATTTGGCTGTGTTTCTATTGTGTACAACAACAACTCCAACTGCCTTTTTTCTACATTCTTTTATAAGCATTTTATATGCTCAGTGGGGGACACAGAAAAAGAACTTAGTTAATCATTAAGCTCTTTCTTTCTAAAAGCAAGCCATGCTGACTGTCCCAATTAATCAATGTCTGTGGCAGTTGCAAAGAAAATCTAATCCACTGTTTCTGAATCAGAATCCTTTATTCTAAACACCAGACTTCTGTTTTTTAAATTAAGAAATACACAGAGAGCTAGGTATTTGCTATAACCATATTAAAATATATTTTGGAATGGTGATGAAAGTAATTCTCTCTTTTCAATGCGACTTTCTTGAATGAAAATTAAAACCTCACTAATAAAGTCAATTTCTTTTAAAGAGCAGACTGATATGTAAATCTGGTTACATGTTTATGAACCATTGAATACACCATGTATTTCATACCCTTCCACCTGCAGGTAAACCTGGGGGCCATGGGAAAGTAGACCTGTTAGCATCAACTTGCTTTCAAGCATGCTGTAAGTGTTTGTCAGTTGTTTTTCGTGATGTAAACAAAATCCTGCATCTGCTATGGGATTCACTGCAAAAATTCACCCAAATCTCAAATGCAGTGGCTTACTTTAAGCAAGACACACAGGTCCCTGCACGGACACTAGGAGGATGAGTGGCCTACCGCATGGTAGATGTGCGTGTTCCCCTTCTTGATTTCCCCTGGAGGACAATCTCTGTGGGATCTATTATCATACCATGAGAAGATGCTGAAAGCCTCAGCAAGTGGCTTATTAGTCTTCACAGCTGAAGTTACATGCTCAGAATTCAACGATAAATCCTAGATGCACGTGGAGAGCCAAATGAAGAAATGCCTCAACATAACATCATAGTCCCCACATTAAGCTAATATTGAGCAGGAACACTTGCTCTGTTTACATGCCTCCACCAAACTACTTTAGATGGCTTCTCCTCCTTCTTACCAGCCTAGGTAAACATCAAGTACCTACCCCTGACTTAGGTCAGATAAAGCAGCTGATTTCTGTCTTTTTAAAACTATGCCACAACAGAAAGCACTCTATATTAATACTAGATAAAGCTCTCCTAATTTTTAAATTATATGAACAGCAAGCAATGCATGTTTACCAACTTATGTCTAGAGTTTAACTGACTTCTAAATGGAGGCTCCTACAAAACTGTATATTAAGTTGTCCTGCAGCCCACACTGCACTGTAATTTATCACTCGCTCTTTCCCATGCGCTAATACCATTGTCTTACATTTGTTTTTACAGAGCTACATCCATGTGCCTAATTATAGACTGCAGAATGTCTCGTTTTCCTTATTTCCTTGGCAAAGGCAAGATTTTTGTTATATGTTTAGTGTTTATCCTGTGTCACTTTCAATATAGATTTCAATTTCCATGAACTCACTGGACTTACTAACTCGGGGTCTCATTTTCTGCTTGGTTATACCAATGTAAGTGAAGACTAATTTAATTAAATAAAATATAGTTACAGCAATGGAAAATTAGCATAATTAAAAAGACAGTCCACTGTTCATAATAATTTTTTATAAATTCCAGATTCTCATGCTTATACATCCTTCACAGAGCCAAAGATGATACATTTTCACAGGGAAAAAAAGTAGCATTTCCCTGCTCCCACAAAGGGCTTTTTTTTTTTTCCCCCTCAGAGAGAATGTAGCTGGGCTGCATTTATTTTTCTATTTGCATAGTAGTAGCCACAATTAATAATCATAATATTATGGTATATTTATAGAAAAGCTGTTTGCACACACAAGACCTCAAGGCATCAGGAAAGTACATTCATTTTTACAACACTGAACATCAGAACAAAACAATGTCTCCCTCCATCAGTTTCAGGCAGCTTTGCTGCACAAAAGAAAAAAGAAAAATAGTATTTCAATGTCTATTTAAAAAGCATATAAATACAGGATGATCAAGGAAGGAGAGAAAGAGCATTTTGAAGACAATAGACCCAAACAGCACTAGTTTGAATGAAGTTTGGTCTTAGTTATTTACGGTATACCATGAAGAGCATGACTCTACAACTAGATTTAATATATTTGTTTCTATGAAAAATGACTGCAATATCTCAACTTAATGACTGCACATTGAATGCACTATTCAAAATAAAATTTATTTGCCCTAGAATGAAGTCTCAAGTACCATTTTTCTTTCATGCTTACCAGCAAGAACATCCTGTGGATTTCCAGCTGTCAGGAGCAGGAGAACATTACTGCCATCATTTACAAAATAAGAATCTTTAAGGCTCTCTAATGAAATTGCCTGGTTTAGACTTTGCTTCAAATAGATGGAGTTAAGTTCTTGCTTCTACTCCCTTCTCCTCAGCCCTGCCATGATGGATGGTGTTGGCCATGGGTGTAACAGATCCAACAGACTTGGAACAACCTGGGTATCTGGTGACAATGATTTATTTCTGCAAGCAGCTTTAAAGTTCAGACATACCATTTTTAGATAGCGGTGACCAGTTAGTTTCTACAACAATAAATAACAAATGCTAAGGAGAATTAGACTTTCCTTAGATTAAGAGTCTGCGGGACATGCTTTCCCTTGCATGCCCTGTCCTGCAATGGCTTGGCTTCTTCCCCTGTCAGACAAGCTGCAGACAGACTTAGGCACTGCTACCTCCTTGGAGGACAAGACATTATTTATACATATGTATGTATACACCCATATATACTGGTTTATTTATACACACACGTCACATAAATCCATGACAGGGGAGAGCTAACATTGAGGCTGGTTACGAGCAGAGGCAGTTGTGTGCTTTTAAGGCTTCCCAGTCCAATCAGCAATGCATTGGGATGTTTCTATTAGCAGATAAGAGCCAAAGGTTGGACAGCGTGACATAAATCCCTGAGGACACATTATTGTTCATTTGTTACAGAAACCTAAAAGGAGGGTTTAGCTCCAGCCTTTGGCATCCTACTGAGCAGGAGCATTGAATTCGTACAACTCCTTTCCTACACTGTAAAACGGATCAAAACAAACATATTCATATAGTCGTCTTCCCCCCCCCGTCTTGCCCCTCTCACACACAAACTCAAAACAGCACTGAGCAGAAAACAAAAAAACCACACACACAAAAAAAAAAAAACCCACCAAACCAACAATAAGAGACACCTTTATCAGCCTCAGCCATCTGTGTTCCTTTAGTCTGATCCAAGTATTCTGGCAGGCATGTGCGCAGCTTGCTCCTACCCAATATCATCCTGCCCTGCAAGAAGTCCACTCCCACTTCCTCCCCTCTCCACCAGCACGCAGGTCAGGCAGCATTCTCCATCTGTTGATTGCAGGTCTTGAAATAACAAGGTATCAGGGCTTACATTTAATTAATTACGATCTCAACATGATCACTTAACCTTATCTGCAGTAACTATATCCCCACTTGATAACATGGCATGGAGAAATAAACAGATGATAAAACCCCCACAACTTTCAGTGCTGACCATAGAAATTACTTGGAGTTAAGAAATTTGTATGTAAAAAATACAATAAAATAACCCAACCCTTCAAAAGTTAGATGTGCAGGAGTTGAGTGCTGTTAGAGAGAGAAAACAGTGGAAAGAAAACCTCTACTTTGTCTAAAATCACCACCACCATAAATTAGTTTCCAGACAATCTGACATGACCCTACTGGGGTTAGAAATCTGGATTTTCATTAATTTCTTCCCTGAAATCATAAAGGTTCAAATTCTTTTCTAAAGCAGGCAGGCATAAAAAGTTTATTAGGCAACTTTCAAAGGGAATAGAATCGTGCTCAGAAAAAAAGTCATTTAAATCACACAAACAAAAATGCAGGTCTGAAAAGAGTAAGAGAGCAATAAACTACTGAGTTTGCCTTCTGTTTCTAAACAGCCTTGTAATTGCAACATGTCTTCATATTTCAGACAGTATGACATTTTGGTGGATTAAAAAGATTTGTTGTATTGAAAAGAATAAGGAATGTGGACTGGGGAAAAACACTAGGAAACCTGAAGTGTAATATAGAAGAAAATCCCTATGGAAAATTCAAGCTTTAAGCACATACACTACAGATGTGTACAATAGCTCAGGCATCTTATTTATTCCTCTGAACTATTTCAGTAGAATTCTCTTAATTTATCAAAAATGATCCAAAAAGGAGTTGACATGAAAAGCCCTCGACTCAGTTTTCCCTCTAGCTCTCCAAGGAACAATTCATCTCCTAGTACACTGCAAGGGAAACATAATCACATATTTCCCCGCACACAGTGCCTTTGGCAAACCCACCCCTCTAGCTTAAAGTTTTGAGTAGTGCTTCTTCTATCTTAATATACCTATAGCAAATTGCTATTGCTGAGTTTAATCCAGCATTATCTAGTGTTGGATGCTATTTAAATTAATTCAGGATAGAAATTCTATTCATAGCTTAAAAAGAAGACTACTGATTTAGGTAGGTGAAACATCTTAGACACATTCCTACAATTAGGAGTCTTTTCCTAGATTGTATTTCAAGAAATGTTGCAGCTACCAAAAATGCTTAAAAACCCACAGAGGACTAGATACGAAGCACTTAAAGTCTTAAGCGGATCGTGAAGCTCCGATGGAGACCTCCAAAAGTGGTTTCTCCCATAGCACAGCTCTTAAATCCACTCCTCGTTCTCATCAGTGACAATGACTGTTATGCTCTGTGCTAATAATCTGCCGCATAAAAGATGCATCCAACTAAGGGGTTGGAAATGAGTCAGAAGTAACTCCTAAGACCCAAAGTCTCCAGCTCATCAGCTTTATCAGTGCTGCCCATACAGAATTAAATAAGAAGTAGAGGACATGCCCTCCATGGGCAGCATGGTACAGTTCTGGTACATACCCATCTCCCTCCCAGGGAAGGCAGGAACACTTTGATCCCTTACCATGCTGTAGCAGTGTGTGTGGCACGGGCCCAGAAGACCTGCCACCAACACCAAGCCTTGCACAGCAGCTTTAGTGTTCTCTTATTAAATAAATGAATGATTTTAAAAATACACAAAATCACAAAATGGTTTGGGTTGGAATTGACCTTAAAGCTGATCTAGTTAAAACCCCCTGCCGTGGGCAGGGACACCTTCCACTAGATCAGGTGGCTCAAAACCCAGAGTTCAGGTTACTGGCAAAAAATGGCAGGTACTATGGAAGAAACAATAGATATACACCGTGAATCTCCTAGAAAACTCACACTGCCACGTTTCCCTTGCCTTTTACACACTTTTGAACTGAAAGAGGGCAGATTTAGATTAAATCTAAGGAAGAAGTTCTTCCCTGTGAGGGTGCTGAGGCGCTGGCACAGGGTGCCCAAAGAAGTTGTGGCTGCCCCATCCCTGGCAGTGTTCAAGGTCAGGTTGGACACAGGGGCTTGGAGCAACCTGCTCTAGTGGAAGGTGTCCCTGCCCATGGCAGGGGGTTGGAAATAGAGTAGCTTTAAAGTCTCTTTCAACCAAAACCATTCTGTGATTCTATGATTCTTTGCTCATAATGGCAAGTTGGGGCTTGACTCTGGCTTGGAAGCAGTCCAGTAGATACCTGAGAAGAACCGAAAATGGCACAGGCAGATCCTACAAAGAAAACTACATCACTGCTTGATCCAGTTTGGTTGTTTTCCAGGCACATCCAACTGAGCAGCTGAAGACAGAATTTTTCTGACACATGCACATATACACATATTTAGAAGAGCACAGCTAGCCAGGAGGCTGGAAAATGTGGATATGTGAAATTGAGAAAGTTATGATTTTATCTTAATGCTGATGATACTTCACACACTGGCCATATGGCACATCTCAAAGCTACTCCTTTTTGTTTCGGTTCAAGAGCTGCAAGAAAAATCCTTTCTTTGTGTTTCACCTCGAATAGAGGATCCAGATCAATTTCATCAGACATTTAGGAGTTAGCTTCCCTCACAAGGTCACTGCAGGGGACCCAGACTTGGCCATCAGATGCCACCTCTGAGCCACAGGGTACAGTGGAGGTGGAAGGCAATGCACTGTGAGAAGGTGCTCTTCTCCAGAAGAAAGAGACCCAAAGCTCCTTCCATCTGTCTGAGCCTGCTGAATGTTTCCACCACCACGAGCACTCCTTTCTGTCTGTAGAACCGGATGTCTGGATGGCTGTGTTAAACATAGTAGAATCCTTGTACACTAATTGAGTATCACTATGTCACTACGAGCAACAGCCTATTAACAGCATGTATGTGCAAAGACTGCAGAACATGAAACACTAAGGCAAATGCTTGTTTTCATTTCTTTTTGCATAGCTGTTGGCACATAAATTACCACTTCATAATAGGTTCTTTGAAATTCTTTTGCATTAACTAACACGACGACATGTATTTTTACAGTGCAAACATAGCTATCAGTTTCCATCTGTTCTACTGTCCTTTTGGTATGTTATTGCTCTGAGGAAGTAAACAAAAATAGATCACTACAAAAACAAACCTGGGTGACAGTCTAGACTAAGGGTCTAATTAAAAATAAGATTTACTGGAATAGAGAGAAACATCGTAGTAAAACAAAGACACAGTTTCTCTAACATATCTGGTATTATTCTTGGCAAAGTGAAGTCAGGCTATAAATTTACTGAAACAAATCTGTATGGTACTGATGTACCATACTGATCTGGCATCACTTTTCCTAACTGCAGGAATATGTTAGGAAAACTCTTTGTTTTACTTCAATTTAAGTCACCATAAATTTCTTCTCTAATTAAAACCCAAGAGTATTAGGGCTGTCTACACACAGGTTTTGCACAGACACAATTACATGGGTAAGAAACTAAACTAACTTAACAGTAATGCTACTCCCTATCCTAGACACAGTTAAAACAAGTTATACCAACAGAACTATTCCATGCTAAGGGGCTGCTCTGATTCAAATTAAACAGGCACCTTGTTAGTGGAGGGTGGGAAGTGGCCCCTGGAGTGGTGATTCAACAAAATCCAATCTCTGAAAAGACTCAGAAGAGACCATGGAAATATCCGGAGCCTTCTTCCATCAGTCAAAAGGGTACCAACATCCTCTGATGAGACACAGTCTCAAGGTCAAGATATGCACAGAAAACAGGAAAAGATAATAGGAAAGATTTCAGGAGCCAACAAGAGCTTAGTCTTGCTCCAGTAAAGCCAGTGGTGACGGCTGGAGACACCAAGAGAGCAAGCAAGCTTTGTTGACCTACTTCTGGAGTTCTCCAGAAGGAACAGCCACTGACTGCTTCACCTGACTAATGCATGGAAAGAAACCTGGACTCCAGCAGCAATGGGGGGTATCATTTTACATGGAAAAGGACTTGCTTATTAACATCAATAGAACCTAAGAATCATTTAGAGATTTGTATGAAGAATTTAACACTCAGCAAAAACAAGCACATGAAAATTTTGCTATGGTTAATGCAAACACCAGCAATAATAGCCAAAAGAGACACATGAAAAATAATATTTTCCATAATAAAGAATGTTGTTTTTAAAGTCTAGTGATTTCTTAATATAAAAATCATGAAGTGACCTCACATGCAAAAATGCCCAGAGGCTGCTAAAATAGCAAAGAAATAAGAAATTCTAGAAATTAAGAAAATGTAGCAAGGCAGAATTATTCATGAAATTAGAGAGTATGAAAAAAAGGGACAATTCTGAATCAAAACCCACGAATCGGTTTTGAACAGTTTTCGACATAAGGCACATACATCTCCCCCTCTAGTTCAAGCAGAACTTGGAGATCCCTTTTCAGATCAGTGCAAATGACAGCAATAACTTAAATAATTACATGTTACTCAGAATCAGCAATAACAGCACTTGGAAATAAAAACCATGGCTTTGTAGCTGGGACAAGGCGGCAGATTTTCATTGTTTACTCAAACGTTTCATAAGTAGTTTCCTTTGTCAAGCTGCAGTTAATGTGCCATGCATCATTAAAGATTAAAACAATTTATAAATAGTATGAATACAAGGAATACCCCATTGTTCTTATTTGTACGGGAAAATATGCCAGATAACAGACTTCTCTGAAGTGGGTTTCAAATCCTCTTACTAAATTTAAAACCCTCCACCCCTAGTCAGCTTAGTTAGAGAAGTAACACCATCAGTGTTCTGCCCTACCAATCCACCCCTTTCCTCTCTCAGGGATGCTAGGGCTAGCCCCACATCCCTGAAGTGGTACCCAACCCAAACAGCACAAGGAATGCGTCGTGCTCCTATGGCTTGGGCAGCCTCTCCCGCAACGTATTCTGTCATTCCTGTTTAGCAGCATCTTCTCTTTCTTAATCCGGGTTTCTGGAGCTCTGCACCACAGAGAAAACAGTTTTTGAGCACCTCCACCTCGCTCCTAGGTCCAGTGGGTGCAGGAATGACAGGACGTGGGCTGGGCTGGGCTGACTCTCAAAGCTCCACATAAACAAGTTACACCATGTAGTCATGGTTTTATGGCCACAGCTGCAGTTCACACAAGTTCCAGGTGAAATGTCCTATGATTTTCCTTCCAGGAGGAGAGGGGCATTCATTCTGCCTGTCTTCCTTAAGTTCCAGACCTTCACTATGTCAGCAGTAAGCATTGTCTGAAATCCCCATATTTTGCCTGATTAAAGGACAAATTTTTCCTAGACTATGGATTTCGGAGCTAAAAGCCTCTGCCAACCTAGAAGTCCAAGTTTCCCGATAGTGCCAGTCATGAAATGTACCACAAGAAGCAGCTAAGAATGCACAAATGCAAAAGAAAACTTGGTGCCTCATATTTCCCTGTCTGAAAATCAAGGGAATCATCCCTGTTTCGAGAGCATGTTAACATTCATAGGATCATTGATCTGACTCTCCAAGTATTTAAAATCAATACCACCACTAAAACTTTCATTTAAAGTTTATACATTTTCCAGGGTATTAAGGAAGGTATGAAGGGTGTAAATAAATATTTATATCCTTCTCTCCCTTCCTTGAAAACTATGAACCTATTTAAAGTGCAGTTAAACATCTTTCATATACAAATAATTCACTTCCCAATCTGTTATCCTCTCATTTGTCACATATGATACACACATCAGCACCAGTGGTCCCTAGCAAACCCACTGCTCCTCTCAAGAGATAAACATGCAAACATGCCCACTGAAGGGTTAAACATGCAAACTAGAAATCCTGTCTAATTCCATTAAATCCCTAGTAACAGACCACAGAATATGAGGTATTGTCCCTGGATTCCTATTATTACTGCCAGCCAAGAAGCAGGGTACAACATACGACCACCCAAAGTCTCCCACAGCATACGACCATTGTTTTGGGAGGTACGATTGAATACAGTCACATGGTTTCCAAGTGATGCCAATATGCATTAGTCATTCTATATTAAATATTAAATGACGGTGAAACCCTTAGCCCTGCCTGAATAGGTTAAAAGAGAATTTCTTTTGGAGAGCCATGAGAAAGGAGCTAAGCAATTACTGAGTTTTTTCTTTCATCAGAAACACATAAAAAGGCGTAAAATGGCAAACAGAAGAGCTTCAGGAACACCTACATTATTCTTTTCTTATCCAAGAAGAACAGTGCCACACCTAATGATTAATACAGGACAGTGAAAAAATAAAGACTGATCACAGAACACACTCACACATCATCAAATCATCTCTTTGGTCACTGTAGGTTGCACAGAAATAGGCTAATGTCCAAAAGAAAAAAAAAGCTTTCCAATTCAGTAATAACTATTCAAAGTTACACCACTTGGCTGTAAAATACAATTGAACAGGCACTACTTGAGTTTGCAAATCTCAAAGTACTCTTTGAGCTTAAATACCTCATAACCTGCACTTTTCTGACCCCCCCACCCCCTTTCTCTCCATATAGTAATAATAAGCACAGAAAAGTATACAAATATGAAACCTAGTGCTAAAAAAACCAATAATCCACAAACTAAATAAACTGTTCTTTGTTTCCTAAACTCTTTAGTTGCTGCTTTACTGAAAATGTAATCCTTCAGTTACAAGGCATGCCAGCTGCTTTGGGGTCAGAAGGGACCTCCACAGTGCTGCCATCACATAGCTCTTCCTTTGGACCCTCTCTTCAGAAAGGGCTAGTGTACAACCCCCATAGCTATGCCCTACCTATGATCCTATAGGGCATGCCCTAGGGTTGGATGAGAAAGGCTGTAAGGAGACTTTTTCAGTTGAAGCACTAGGTAGATCTTTTCATCATCATTGATATAATTAAGGGAAAAAAAGTTTAGGGGGAAAAAAGAAAAGAAAAAGATAAAAACAAAAATCACACCATTTCCCAAGGACAAGAGTTGATTCACTTGTAGAGCAAGTGGCTTCCCGCAAGCCTGCTTGTCTTTTATACTGCCTGCCAGCTAGACAAAGCCTACTCACTGCTTTGAAGCTGTAAGTATCTCTATTTCACACCAGGTATCTGCCACCCAAAACCACTCCCAAAACCTACATTAGATAAAAGATCATTTAGTTCCTTGCTACTGCTGCTCTCTTCAGTCTCAGCTAGCAAGTTTAGCACCAGGTGGCTGAGTGCTCAGTGGTTCACTTTCACGCCACAGTGCAATTAGGATGATGTCTGGCATCAGGGCAGAAGGCGTAGCAGGCAGTGAAGAAGAATGTAGAACTTAAGCAAATCCTATTACTGTTTTTCCCTTTAACCATATTCAGAAACAAAGCCCAACATGCTCTGCATAGGAGAAGGAACAAAGAAAATATACAATACTCAAGCTTTTTCCTCAAAATATTTATATCCAACTTATCTGTTCAGAAAGCTATCAGGTACCAGACTTACTAGGCTTTGTCTGCACACCTGCATCAATACTTTACACCTTACTTCTCAAGCAGGAATCTAAAAAATCAGTCAGTCTTCATCCTTCCATATATATACCAAAAAAAAGTTTAAGACATTGTGGGCAAAAGAACACTCAAGCTTTGTGGTTTTAGATATTCTACAGGTCCACACATATTTATCGTCTCTTGTCAATGTTGTGGTTATGCTGCCACTCAAGCCATCACCTTAGAAACTGGAATAAAACATTAAACCTTCCAAATTACACAAGTGTACTTTAAGGTCAGTTTACAAAGATAACAGATAACGTCCTCACACTTGGATACAGGCTGATTTTTCATGGAAGTGGATTGGCAGAAAATTAAGACCAAAATTTTTGCACTACATACATGGAACTAAAAACAAAACAGAAGTTGCCATCCAAAAGCAACATGGAAAAAAGCTGCATTGCTTATTCAGCACCCACTGACAGTCAGCTTCCACAAAGAATGTCACTGTAGTAGTTCTTGTTCAAGTGTGGGACAGCAAAAGCTGTTCCAGAGAAATTCAATCAGTCAAGAGAAAGACTGCATATGGTTATGTTTTTTAAAGTCGATAGCTGATTATAATTTATAATGTATTTCTAAAGAAGCACAGTAAGCTAATTACATTTGGAAGAAGCAACATTTTAGTAGCTATAAAGATACAACCAGCAATATGAAAACCTAGCTTCCAACTATTGCCTTCAATGTTCCTTACAGAATAAAACATTTGCTTTTCATTTCAGGAGTGGTTTGTATTCAACAATGTAAAATTTGCTTAAAGTTTCGATGGTTGTTCTCTTCCCTGCTCACCAAATATTTATATGAACTACTTCTACAACATGTGGGACTATTGCAATCACATGGTCTCCTGTGAGTCCTTCTCCAGTCAAGAAACTCTTTGGTCATGCAGACAGACACAGAGTTCAAGGGTTACAATCCAAATACCTACTGACAAAGGCTGAACCCTCAAAACACTGTCCATCAAGACAAAATATGGTGTAATAATAAGAAAAGAATTATAAAGGTTTAATCATTTATACATTTCTAGCAGGGATACAAAGACCTATATATCAGGAATCTTCTTTCCAATACACTACTGCTCTTCAAAACACGATAATCAACAGCACACATGCTAAAATGAGCTCTCTCGTAAGTGCTAAGAAATATTTGAGTTTGAACAGTACTCAAAGAGCTAGAAACACCACATCTGCAAAAAACAAAAAGGAAAACAAAGCCCCAACTAACAACAGAAACCAAACCACTACAGCATCCTTAGTGGCTCAAACCTAAGACACAATTCTGAAGAGCAAGTCTAGCTGGGATCTGTGCAAGCTATGCAGTATTGAGACAAGGCGTTCAGCTGGCAAGGGAAATAGCTGAACCACTTTACACTACCTGCAGTATCCTCTGCAGGTTGATCCACTCAGCAGTGCCAGCCCCAGGTTTCCAAGAACTGCAAGTTAAATGGCTCACAGTGAAGTGAAGGAGGCAGCTCCAGAACATGGTACAACTTAAACCAAACACAAGACTCCTTTTCACACCAACCTTCTCGCTATCCCTAAAGAAGACAGCAAGAATAACCTAAATGATCAGCTCTGTGGCTCAGCTACTAGACAGAGCAAATAAAATATTCATACTTCACAGATGATGTTTCAAACCTGTTTTCTGCCTTTTGCTCCTCAAGCTAATCATGCAGAGAACATTTAAAGATCCTTCAGACAAGGCAAATGGCTTTATTATAAGGAAAACTGCCAGAAAACCATTCCATTTGTACTGTCCGTCACACCTAAGAACAGAAACAAGACCATTTTCATACTCATCCATGTGTGTAAAGAAATGACCTCAAATGGAGGTGCATGAGGAGACCTATCTGACGGACCTAAGCAGGCAGGGACGCCAAGCACATCCGAGACTGGAGACACTCGACGAGCTGTTCAGGCAGCAATATCCTACTGGCCAGTTCTCTGGCAAATACTGACATGGTTATTGCAGTGGAAGAAGCTCAGTTATAATTCACATAGGAATAGAAAGACTTCAAATAATTAACAGCTGCTAAAAATAGAACGCATGCAAAACTCAAAAATGCCCATGATTAAATATTTTCACAGCTATTTAGTACCTAAGATTTATTTGACCAACACTGTGCCTAAAAGTAGCCAAATTCAAGCGCTCCGCCTAAGCTTCTTTCAGATTTCTAGAAGCAGCTTTGAGGAAAATAGTTTGAGGGATACCAACTGAAAGGTCATCTTTAACTAATGAATCAGCAGACTTAGCTTCCAGGTCTTTTTCTGTGTACTACTCTCTGTAAAACAGATAACAATAAATACATAAAAGGACCCACTTAGAAAGCAAACAGGTAAATAATTACTGAATAAAAGCTTTACCTCTGCTCGTTGAGTGCAGGGCAAAACAGATGACTTTTCAATGGCATAAACATCCACCAAGTAGAGACGTGCTCCTTGCTCCCTGTCCAAAATGGCAGCAGTCTGGATGACACCAGTATGGCGCCCGATGGTGAAGAGGCGCCCAAGACTCTTATCTTCGCATCGCACGGACACAATGTAATATTCCACCTGAGCTTCAGAGCCCCGCGGACTTGATGCCTCAATAGATATCACATTTGTCCCGATAGGCTCGCCCTCTTTTAAGATGGTTATGTATTTTGGCTGAGTGAAAACAGGCCCATCAATCCCTTGCAGAATGATAGTCATCTCGGTGGTGGATCTTCTCCTTTCGGGGCCGAGATCCGTGGCAGAAACTATGAGATTGTACACGAGCTGAGAAGGCACCAAAGCCGACGCTACTCTTAAATCTCCACTATAGCGATCCACAATGAAGGTTTCGGTATCTCCGTTGACTATTTCATATTCCACTTCTCCATTGGCGCCCTCATCAGGATCTGCAGCAATAATTGTCGTCAGGATAGAACCGATCACCACCGAAGGGTCGGCTGCGAGGGCATTTTGCGATACGAACACAGGAACATTGTCATTTTGATCCGTCACCAAAATGGTCACGTTCTTCAAAGCAAATCGTCTGGACTCCACAGGAACAGCCTGGTCTGTGGCTTTGACTGTTAACTCAAAGAGGTTAGCAAACTCACGATCTATTTCAGCACTGGTAAATATTGTTCCTCTCACTTCGTCTATATGGAAATGATTACCCCTTGGCGTCTGTTGGATGATTGCATACGTTAACTGCCCATTAATATCTGCATCTGGATCATGAGCAGTCACAGAAATGACAGAGCTACCAACAGGAACATTCTCAACAATAGATTTAAAGATGTCCCCAGGAGGAAAATTAGGAGGGTTGTCATTGAAATCCCTAACGTGTATTACTACTGACATTGTAGATGACCGTGGTGGCCTTCCTTGGTCTTTTGCTGTTATATTTAGCTTATACAGAGATTGTGTCTCGAAGTCCAGTTTCTTTGCAAGAAAAATACTACCGGTGTTGGGACTGATGCTAAAGGTCCCATGATTGTTTGTCCCTGTAATGCTATAGTGGAGTTCAGCATTGTCACCTGAATCGGAATCAGTGGCAGTGACAGATGACACAAGTTCACCAACTCTCATATTTTCCAGGACATCCACCAAAAAGGTTGATTTAGGGAAGGAAGGACTATTGTCATTTTCATCCAACACATCAATGCTCAACAAGCAAGTTGAACTTAGGGAAACTGCTCCCGAGTCCACTGCTTGGATGACAAGCGAATATGATGCAGTAGCTTCATGATCTAGCTTGCCTACTAAGGTCACCTGGCCTGTGCTACTATCTATTGCAAACTGCTTTTCTTCATTTCCCTTGATTACGGAGTAGTGAATCAATCCATTAACCCCCTCATCAACATCTGAGGCAGAAACTCTCAGAACCTGTGTCAGATTTGCTGCCAATTCTGATATAGTAGCTTGGTACAGATCTTTCAAGAATTTGGGGGCATTATCATTGATGTCTTTCATGTAGATTTGTACAGTTGCCTGATCCTTTAGAGGCTTTGGCAACCCCTGATCTGTCGCTATTACCGTGAGACTAAATACTGCAGCTCCCCTCTGTCTCATAAGAGCTTCTCTGTCAAACTGATGAGTGCTTCTTATCTCCCCAGTTACCGCATTCAGCTCAAAATCTGGCTGCATATGCTCAAATGAATACCTGACTTCACCATTCGGCCCGAAGTCTTTATCTACAGCATTTATTTGCCCTACACGTGATCCACCTCTCTGCTCCTCTTCAAAGTAAAATACATAGTTGGTACTGTTGAACAGGGGCCTGTTATCATTTACATCCTCCAGAATTACAGTAACATTCACAGTAGCATTGAGTGGCTCAACTGCTCTATCAGAGGCCACAACCAGTAAAATATATCTCTCCTGAAGCTCACGGTCCAGTTCACTTTTTATATACAGCTGACCATCTGGGAATATGCCAAAGGCATCCCCAGTATTCCCTTCAATTATGCTATAAGCTATTTCACCGTTCACTCCCGAATCTTTGTCAGAAGCCTGCACCTTAAAGAACCTGGAATTCACAGGCTCCGACTCCAAAATGGTAATTTCATAGGAAAGCTGGTCAAACACAGGTGGGTTATCATTTACATCATGGACAGACACAGTCAGGATAAAGTTAGAGGACAGCTGTGGCACCCCCATATCCGAGGCCAGGATTTCAACCTGGTAAGACCCAGCATTTATGTCAAGCGGCCCTATTAAGCTTATGGCCCCAGTTTGTTCATTGATTGAAAACAAGCCCTTCGGGTTTTGCTTAAGGCTGTAAAGAACCAGACCGTTAACACCTTCATCAGCATCGAGAGCTCTGGCCTGGAATATGGTATGCCCAGCTTTCCAATTTTCAACCACATTTACACTTTCCACGGCGTGAATAAAGTGTGGAGAATTGTCATTTAAATCTTTGACAGTTATATTGACCACAGCATCTCCAGTTATCACCCCACCACTAGCAACCACCTTCAGCTGGTAAAATGCTTGCTCCTCCCTGTCGATAATACTGGCTGTGGTGATCTGCCCCGTCACTCTGTTGATGGCAAACATGCCCCTTTGGTCGCCCATCGTAATAAGGTAACTGATGTTGGTGTTGAGGTCCATGGTGGAAGCAAAAACAGTACCCACATGGTAACCTAGGGCAACATTTTCGAAGACAACAAAACTGTACACGCCCTGGCTGAAAACAGGAGGATTGTCCTGGGTGTCCAAGACAGTGATGGTGACAATGGCTTGGTTCTGCGACTGAAGATGGCCACCATCAGTGGCCACGATCTGCAACTGGTAAGCAGTTTTCTCCTCTCTGTCAAGAGCTATTTTTGTTGTGATGACCCCTGTCTGGCCATGAACTTGAAACCTGGAGGTGTCTCCAGCTGAGATGCTGTATTTGACTGTCCCATTGGGTCCCAGGTCAGGGTCTGTGGCAGACACTGTGGTCACATAGGTTCCAGCTGGCTCGTTCTCTTGGATATGGGCAAAATACTGAACAGGGTAAAACACAGGGCTATTGTCATTCACATCCAGGAGACTCACGTTAACTCGAGCTATGGAAGAAAGGGGAGGAGAGCCTAAATCAGTGGCCAGAACCTGCAGGGAGAAGTGAGCCTGCTCCTCCCGGTCCAGCTGTGAGATGGTGCTAAGCTTGCCTGACACTGGATCCAAACGAAATACGCGGCGAGGGGTGACTGAGGAGGGGCCAACCACAGCCAGCGCTGGTTCAGCTTCCTGAAGAGAAAAGCGGACGGTCCCATTGTCCCCCAAGTCCCCATCTGTGGCACTCAGGACCAGCAACTCAGTTCCTGATGGGGAGTTTTCAGCCAAGGACACCTGGTAGCCCTCAGGTTGACTGAAGCGAGGTTTATTGTCATTGACATCCAGGATGGTCACCACCAGCTGCGCGTAGGAGAACCTGGGCTGCACCCCTTGGTCCCGGGCACTGATGTTGAGCACCACCTGAGAAGCAGTCTCCCGGTCCAACCCGCTGGAGGCGGACGTGCCCGCAGCATGCCCAGCAGTGCCACCCTCGGGGCTAGCCGTGGTGACCAGCCCACTGTGCTCACTGATGCGAAACCAGCCAAGCTCATTGCCCGAGACAATGCTGTATTTGAGGTTGGCATTGAGGCCGGAGTCACGGTCCGTGGCACTCAGGCCCCTCACATAGCTGCCCAAGGGCACCTCCTCACTGATGTTCACGGTGTAGACCGACTGCCCGAACACAGGGGGGTGATCATTAATGTCATTCACAAAAATCACCAGGCTAGCCACTGACGAACGGCTCACAGGAGCTGCCGCCGCTCCATCAGGGGAAAAGGCAGAAGTGGGGGGACCCAGGGATGGTGGCGGGGCCCCATAGTTATCCGCCACTGCCACCGTAAGGTTATAGGCCGGGATACGCTCCCGGTCCAATGCAGCTGCTACCTTTATAAGGCTGAGGTTGGGTACCTTGCTGCTATGCACTTCGAAGTGCCGCTGCTCGTTCCCGGCCAGGATCGACACAGAGATGTTCCCGTTGGCTGCAGGGGAGTCGGCATCACTCACCGTCAGCAGGGCCACCACTGTGCCAGGCGCTGCGTTCTCATCCACGGAGGCAAAGCGGGAGGTGGCTGGGAAATAGCGAAACTTCACCCGGGGCTCATTGTCATTGACATCGAGCAGGCGGATGAGGGCCTCAGCCCGGCCGCTCAGCGCTGGCACCCCTCGGTCCATGGCCTGCACGGTCAGCGAGTACTGCTGCCGCACCTCGTAGTCCAAGCGCTCCCGGATGCGGATCACCCCGCTCTCAGGGTCCACCTCAAACGGGAGGCTGCCAGCCCCCTCCCCACCACCACCACCACTGCCATCACTTCCTTCCAGGCGGTAGCGGATGTCAGCGTTGGTACCTTCATCAGCATCAGCTGCAGTGACCTGGAGAACACTGGCCCCAACAGGCGCATCCTCAGGCACTCGTGCCTGGTAAAGAGTCTGGCTGAAGATGGGTGGGTTGTCATTGATGTCCTGGACGGTGACATTGACCTGGAGGTACCCTCGCCGCCGGGGCTCGCCCTTGT
>NW_009939932.1:45870-46400 GCF_000696875.1 Nestor notabilis
GGCGTCTCCCGTTTCCTCCACTTGCCCCAGGAGCTGGTAGGTGGGGGTGGCCTCCCGGTCCAGCCCACCCCGGGAAACCAGGTGCAAGAAAGCTCCTTCACCGCTGGGGTTGAGCGTGATGTTAAGCCGGAAACGTCCCTCCTCATTGCCGGCGACAATGCGATAGGAGCTATGGTCTACACCATTAGTGCCACTGTCGGCATCGGTGGCCGTGTCCAGGATAAGCTGTCGCCCGCTGCCTGTGTCCTCCTTGAAAGTCACCACGATGGAGGGGTCGGGGAAGACGGGCGCGTTGTCGTTGAGGTCGAGCACCAGGACCCGCACCTCGCTGGGATAAGTGGGCTGGCTGGAGAGCACCACCAGGTCCACCACATCGCTGGCCAGGCTCTCGCGGTCGATGGTGGTGCGGGTGTGCAGGGCTCCCGAGCTGGCGTTGATGGTGAAGAGGGCGTGCTGCTCGCTCAGCCGGTAGGTGAACCCGGGTCGTGTGGCGATGGTGCCCACCCAGGTACCGGGCGGCTGCTCCTCCA
>NW_009939933.1:0-342 GCF_000696875.1 Nestor notabilis
GCCCTTCTCCCTGCAGCACCGCAGGGAAACCGCCCCAGGACCATATGGGGGCAGGCAAGCCCAATGTGGCACATTGGCATGGGGAGGGGTTGGAGGTGGCATCTCAGGAAGCATCAAGGAGCACTGCCAGAGGGGAAGGCAGTGCCAGCAGCAGAACTCAGAAGTACAGAGCCACCAGCGGGACCCCGATGAGCCCAGCTCCAGCTCCACCACAGCTCAGAGATGGAGACACACGCGTGGGACATCGATACCAGCAGTAACCCCAACCACTGCTACTTCTGATTCAGAGGACAAAAGGCCTAAAACAGAGGATCACAGAACCACAGACTGGTTTGTGTTGGA
>NW_009939934.1:0-383 GCF_000696875.1 Nestor notabilis
GAGATGGGAAAGGGTGGAAAGGGGTGGGAAGGGGGAAAAGGGATGGAAAGGGGTGGAGGGGTGGAAAGGGAAGGAGATGGGAAAGGGCAGAAAGGGGTGGGAAGTGGGGAAAGGGATGGGGAGGGAAGGAGATGGGAAAAGGTGGGAAGGTTGGAAAGGGAAGGAAATGGAAGGAAAGGAAGGAGATGGAAAGAAATGGAAAAGGGTGGAATGGGGTGGGAAGAGATGGAAAGGGTTGGGAAGGGATGGACAAGGATAGAAAGGGTGGAAAGGGATGGGAAGGGATGGAAAGGGAAGGAAAGGAAGGAGATGGAAAGAGATGGAAAAGGGTGGAATGGGGTGGGAAGGGATGGAAAGGGGTGGGAAAAGATGGAGAGGGACGG